>NC_046981.1:14696442-14826442 GCF_009769545.1 Cyclopterus lumpus | reverse complement strand
ACCACATTTTGACAAAGCAATCCATGGGGTCCACAGCCAAACACCCACCAACTATGAAGTGGATAAACGGTTCCCGAGATATGTGAAGAACAGGCAGACAGACACACACACTACAAAGCAAGGAATCTCCCCCTGTCTGTCTAAGATGTGAAAGGTTTGTAGCATATGGAGGAAATAAAGAAAGCCATTATCATAGTTCTTGTCAGATTCAAAACAGGCTTTGTTTTGCTCTGTCAAAAGATCATTTTGAAAAAGGTTTGCCAAGATCAAAAATCTTTTTTTTTCTTTCTTTCTTTTTAGGTGTGGCAGTACATCACTTTGATGAGGCGCATCTTCCTCATCGACTGTCCTGGTGTAGTCTACCCTTCAGATGACAGTGAATCTGATATTGTCCTGAAAGGAGTGGTAAGTCTTTATTTTCTTTATTTCTGTACTTAGGTTTTTTCACATGCTTCTGCTACAACCCAATGCAATGGACCTGAATCATGTGTGCTCCTCACAGCACAGAAAAACTGGGAATGTGGGATATTTGACAGCTCTCATACCTGGAACGTGATGAACAAAGAATTGAAAGTGGATTATTTTTGATAATACCCGGCTGTTAAAAAATGCCATATGTCGGAATCAGCACCGATTCTGATCCTCCAGATCCTTTTTCCAGATCCTAGGTTTAACATTTAAGCCACGTGGTCCCTGTAACTAAAAGGTTGCAGGTCCATATCTTAAACTGCATGCCTTTTTCTTCCCTTTCCTCATAAAGGTTCAAGTGGAGAAGATCAAGAACCCAGAGGAGCACATTGGGGCAGTACTGGAGCGGGCCAAGCCAGAATACATTCAGAAGACTTACCGCATCCCCAGTTGGACCTCTCCTGAAGACTTCCTTGAGAAGATGGCATTTCGTACTGGGAAACTTATGAAGGTCTGAATCTTCTTTCATTTTCTTGCTTATTCGTGTGCATTAATAGGATATACTAAAAACTGCTCAATTTATTTTTAACAATGTAATACTATAATGCTATCATATCAGTATAACTACAAGTATGAATTTGAATTCCATTTTATTAAGTGCAACACTAAATCCTTACGTAATACAACAGGTCTTGTTTTGGCTTCCACTTAAATAGCAAAGTGTATGTGAACCACTAGTGTAAATCCTTAACTTAATTAATGTATTCTTGGCATTCCTACAGGGTGGTGAGCCAGATATCACGGCAGTCTCCAAAATGGTGTTGAATGATTGCAGAGAGGACGTATCCCCTTCTTTGTGAAACCACCTGGGCTGTGGGGGATCACGAGGTAAGAGTTTATTCTGTTTTATCAGTGAATAACTTTTTACCTGCACCAACCTGGGCCTTGTGTGTCAACCTGTGTTTTGTGTCTAATTTGTGTGTGCGTGTGGTTTTTCTAGCACAAGGCACAATTGCCAGTTGAAGGACCCTCGAAGGCAGTTGAGACTGTGCAGGAGGAACAGACAGACAATCCGGATGCCATCTCGGAGGAACATGAGAAGCAGCAGCAGAGAAAGAAGGAGCAGGTCACGAAGATTCTGTCTAATGTGCGACAGAACTTTGGCAAGATCAATGTGGCACCTGAGTTCAACGAGGAAGACTTGGTTCCCGTGGAGATGCCTGACCTGGAGCTGTCTGACTTCTCTGGCTCTGATGGTGAGGAAGGCAGTGAAGAAGAGGAGGGAGACGGGGGCGACGGAGGAGATGGGGCCAATGTTGAACCGGTTGAATGGAAAGACTGAGGACGCCGAGCCCTCAACCTCTCAGACTGGCAAAGCAAACGTCAACAAGAGTTCACGGGCGGTGATTCGGGAGCTGGATGAGAAGATCTCCAAGTACAAGCATTTCCTGGACCGGGCCAAATTCAAACGCTTCTCTGCAATCCGGTTTGTCTCTTCTCCACCAACCTCACTGAGATATTTCCTTTGTTTTGTCCTAATTGCTTTTATCCAGTAACATAACATGAAGTTGTCAGGCAGGGAGATGCCACGCATTTTAGGTGGTCCGTGCTAACCACCCTTTAAATCCCCTAAGGATGAGCGGTCATTAGTTTTAATCTCTGATCAGTAGCCTGTTTCCAGAACTTTTGTCTTTGTGTAGTATCCCAACCATTTGCTTTGTTAGGAATTTATTTACTTTTGTTTTTCTTTGGACAGCATACCTAAGGCGCTGTCCGACAAAGCGTTCACGGACATCAAGACTAAACAAGCAGCGGCGGCGGCAGCAGCAAAGGAAGCGCAGAAGAAAGGTAGTCAATCAACATGTTTGTCATGACTTTGTATCGGGCAGGAGGTAGAATTTACTTTTTGAAAGATGTAACAGACCTGGACAGGGTTCCAACAAAAGGTTCACAGTTCCTCAGAAACAAAATAAAAAGCACATCTTACTGGCATGATGATGATGATGATGTATTCTCCCAAGTTTGACAAATTAAATCATTAATAGTGATTAGTATGGTATTTGGCTGTAGCCTCACAAAATGGGTTTGAGATCCAGCCATGCACTGAATTACATTTGTCAATCTTTGTTTGAATTCAGATGCAAACCAGAAGAGCAATAAGAGGAAAGCTGAGGAGGACGAGGAGTCCACCCAATCCCACAGACTGACGTCAAAACAGGTATGCCGTGTTTGTCCTCTACGTCAAACAGATCTCTTCTCTGTCGACGTGTTTGGTCAACTTCTGTTCCTCTTATAAAGTTGATTGTAGACCTGCTTTATATGACAAGTGTCATCAAATATTTGTTATATATATATATATATATTAAAAAAATGTTCCAATAAAAACTTGATTTACAGGATTGACATTGAAAAGCTCATGATTTCCCTCTGTTCTCTTTATCCATCTCTACAGAGAAGAGCAATGGACCGTGCGAGAAGGTCAAGAAAGTCGGTGTACGCTATTACGAAACGCACAACGTCAAGAACAAGAACAAGAAACAGAAAGATCCCAGTATCAGCGACAGCAGGCCAAAAGACCAAAAGACCAAAGCACTAGACTGGAGTCGTAAAATACAAAGAAATCAATTAAATAATGTTTTATTTAAACCAGCCAAAAAGGCCACACTTGTAGTGATAGTCAGCATTCCATCTTCTATCAACTCTACACTAAGTGTTAAATGGTCTTTACCAAGTGGCCACTTTATGCCTTATCTTGACCTTGACTGTCCCTCTGGGAAAAGGACATTTTTATCTTGCCATTTTAACTTTCTTTTCCCCTTCAACCCAGGAATGTTTTTGAATGACGTTTCATTCATCATTTACAGGTGTAATGCTCTCGGTGTTCAAGAGAAAGGTACAGTTTTTGTGAACTGTACTCACCATGCTATAATAAAATACTTGTTAATTACAATCGGTTACGTTTTATATTCATTCTACAAGACAAAAGGATAAATCTAACATTCCGTACTGGGAAATGGAAACCCAGTTCTAGTTTGGCGAAGTTATTTCTTTGATGAAATGATCATTCCCAGTTGGTCCTGAACAGGAAGACAAATATACAAATCTTAAGATAACATAGCTGCTATTGGTTTTGAATCTTAAAAATGGTTATTAAAAAGAAACATCACCTTGAGCTGCTGGTTGACTCTCTGCAGGAAACTGAATCTCGTCAGTATTCTTCTTTCCTCCACCTGTCGCCTTTCATTTTCTCTCTTTTCTTAGTTTCATAGGTTCGCTCTTTCTTCGATCAGTGCTGCTTCAGGTCTTGTTTCTCCTTTTCCAGATCAGAAATCTAGGCATGAAACAAGACAAACTTGTAAGTAAATTATGCAAAGAGCACTTCCACCATCTTTATTTTACACTCAAAGGGAAAGGGTGCTCTCTGCTGGATATCTTACTGAAAAACAGTTCACTATATTCCTATGTTTTCAATGAGGTAAACATTAACAAAAATAACTTATCCATGAAGTGTTGCAAAAATGTAAGATGTTGGGTCCTTGTGCCCTTTATGCAGTTTGGTTGTTATAAGTCATAATAAATGACTAAATGTCCTTACACTTTTCTCCATGTCCGTCTTGCCCTGCTCAGCCCACAGTGCTTTCCTCATTCCAAAAGCCATGCTGCTCTCATACAGTGTCTGGTAGACAGCAATAGTCATTTGAATCTCATCTCTGATCCTGCACATCAACAGACCCCTCTCAGCGCAGTTGATGGTCACTTGTCTGATCAGCTCATCTGAAATAGAGCATTAGGACAATTAAGCTAATGTTGATGTGGGTAGAAATTGGGCTTTCATTGGAAAACGGGAACATGGTTCAGTCAGAAAAAAACCTAATAAAGATATAAATCCAGCCATATTGATCCCTAAATAAACTAGAATGTGTGTCCTTTAGCTCTGTATGTATCTGTGTATAAATCAGTGTATTGATCAGTCATTGTAACCACAGTGATCACCAGCATCTTCCCCTCCTCCTTACCAAAGCACTGAGAATATAACTCCCTGCGGACCTGACAGATTCCCGTTTGTCTGGCCTGCTTTTGCTGCAGCTTTTTGTCGAGCAGTTCCTCGAGGCCAATCACGTCTGACCTGGTAGACGGTGCACTAGACACTTGCTGCACCCACAGTTGGTTTCCCTCCATCCATTCCCTGCAGTGGCAGACGTTGAGTGTGTGGTTTGTACTTTTTGAATGATATATTGTTGATGGTCGGAGCTCTACCTGGGCGGAAGGAGGCAGTTCAGGATCTCCTGATTTTCCTGCAGTGAGGCATCAGCAGTGGCTGATTTTGGCTTAGGAGGAGGTGGAACAGGGTTGGAGTTGGCAGGCTGCTGGGGGTTCACTCTCAAAGACCGCCCCTGTAGTGAAAAGTAGTTTACACGTTATATATTGCCTGTCCTAATAAAAGTATCTTTTTTTTTAAATGCCTGATACATTTTTAATACACTGCCCTGTAATACAATCACACTTTTGCCAGACCTGTTCCACACCCAAGCTATGCCGTGTATAAGAAAGGACGGTCGGCTAGCGACAGTAGTCCAGTCTTGCCGACTGCTGGGGTTTCGATGCAAGGCAACGAGTGCCACAGTATATTGTGTTCCACGCTGTAAACCCTTTTAGTAATATGAATATAATCAACCTTGCTCCTGTAAAAGACCACATTGTAAAGGTTTTGTAAATTAACGTTACTATATCTGTATTAATAAACATAACGTTACATGACTCGCATGCCATTAACTAAGTAGCTACATTATGTTTCGTCTAACTAACTGTCCATCTGTTTCTAAATAGTTTGTAAATTAATGTATTTTATTGTGTATTGATGTCCTGTATTCCTCCTCCCCGTCTGCCACAACTTCATTAAACCAACGTTAACTAAGTTAGTTAGCTAAGCTAGCTAGTTAGCTAGTTGGTTACTCTTTCGTGCCGTTACTTTGTAAACTCACCTTTGATGATTTCCGGTCTGTGCTTTTGCTGACCGAAATTGGATGATCGTATTTCAAGAGAGAGTCGTTCGCTGTCGACATTGTCGGTTCTTTGCTAGAATAACAAAACTGTATGTGGGTTTCAGTGACACAAATATCGATGTCATTTGTTTGAGTTGTCATGGTAACAACGTCTTGGTGTACCATTTCAGTTGGTCCGAGTGGAGTCGGCGTTTTTTTTTCTCGCAAACACTTCATTTTCATGACTTGTTATAGATATATATATAATAATCAACACAACACAAGGAAACAGCTGACGCGTTTCTGGGTTTCCATGTGTCCCTTTTACGTCTTAAAATGTGCTTTGGGAGTTTTAATGGAAATGCTTTTTTCAGTTTTTTTAAACACCCGCTTCATTCAAAAATACCGTAAAGGAGACACTCGTTCACACGGAACGAAAGTGAGCAGTTGGTTGTGTCCGTGGTGACAGAGATTCTCGGCGTACCACAGGAAGCGGAAGTGTGTAATTTGAGCACAACAGTCGAAGTTTTGTAATCGCGAGTTAGCTTTTGCTTTTAAACGCCCTTTTGGTTGGACGGCGATGTGTGTTTAAGTAAACACCTGTTGGATTGGGAGACATATGTTAAAATGACCAAAGAAAAGCGACACAGGAGAAGGGAGTCATCGGAGCGGGAGCCCAAAGTGAAGATAAAGCAGGAGGAAGTGAGCCCCGTTAGGCCACAGACATCACGCCGCTCGAGGTCGAGATCCAGCGGCAACTCGAGTCCACAGAGGAGAAGAGCGAGCAGGTATGGTGGACCAATAGTCACCATATGACTCATTTTTCACCACATGATTTTAGTTCTGCTGTGTGTGTTTTACTTTTACGGACAAAACAAACGCGTTGGTCCGCTAACTTAGGCTTTAATAAACGAAGCTCAGCGAACAAACCCGAATGAACACGTGAGCCGCGACTAACAACCGTTTGTTGTGTTCTTCGTGCAGGTCACCCGCCAGGACGAGAGACCGTTCACCGGGTAGGAGAGAGACCTCTCCGGTCAGACGAGGCAGCAGATCTCCCAGAAACAGAAGAAGTCGCTTGCCCACACATAGCGGTGCTGATGTCAAGATAAAGCGGGTGATTAGGTTCTAAATTAAGAAATGGAATATGCTTTACATTTTTAATAGAGATTGAACAGTGATTATTATTTGTAATTTGTACTGACATAATGTTCGTCAACTGTGTTCTCCTGTTCATCGGTACGCATCCTTTTTGACACAGGTATTACAATGGCTACTGGCTTCTAATGCAACCAGTCGCATGTTGTGCAAACGGTGCCATAACATGCCGTCTTACGGCGATGGGAAAAAGGAATACACAACAAATGTAACGGTGGTTTTAAACGGAGCCAATATTAGTGTGCATTATTGTGACACAATGCCTACTAGTGGTGATTAAGTGTAATAGTCTCACATTTAGCCGTCTTAAATGGTGTATGTCAATGTGATGGTTTTAGCTCTTATTTTAACTACAGTAACTCACCATTTATAACTGGCATATGCCAGTAGAAAAACAGTCGTGAGTGTCATGCCAGAAACAGTGATGACATAACAATAACAATGGCCACTCTTATGAAGGTAGATTTGTGTCTTTATTACGCAAACCAAAAACCACATTTCTTGTTTGTAAGTACAATTACATAAACTGAATATATATTATGTGTTAGTTTTGCTTATGTAACTAGAATTTTTAGCTGCAAATCAAAAATCGTTGCTCTAAAAAAAAGAAGAAAAGAAACGTTGCTCTAAAAAAGAAACCATTGCTCTCAAACGAAAAGCTACGAGTTGGACGTAGTGGGCGTGCCCCACACGCTGCTGAATGAGCCAGGAGTTTCTATTGGTGGATTCGGTGTGGCCCTTGGCACACTAACGGGAGGTTATGGTGAAGAGAACATGGAGGTAGTTGACATTATATTGCTCTGTTTTGTCAAAAATGTTAAATGTAGCAGCACTTCACTTTGTTTTCGTGTTGTTAGTATCGTGCAGTCCTCATGCCGTTCTTTTAAAAAAGAGACTCCAAAACACTAACGACAAAGTGAAGTGCTGCTACATTTAAAATAATTTTGACAAAACAGAGCACTATAATGTCAACTTACCTCCCATGTACTCTTCTCGTAACCTCCCATTAGTGAGCCAAGCCTAACCCACCAATAGAAACTCATGGCTCATTCCGCAGCATTTTTTAATTTAATTTAAATTTATTTTTTAGAGCACATCTTTTTGATTTGCAGTCAACAATTCTAGTTTAATTCTAGTTTGCTATTCTCAGTTCATATATTTTTACTTCCAAACGAGAAATTTGCTCTCAAAACCTTCTTCCGACTTCTTACCAAAACTCTTCCAGGAGCGGGAGGAGCATCGGGCTGGTGGTGATGAGCGGCGGAGAAGAAACGACCAGCCAGAGGAGCGGCGGAGCAGGTGGGAATCGGACAGGCCGCGGGAGAGAGAGAGCGGCAGAGACCGACCGAGAGAGCGAGGTGCACTCGCCTCTCAGCAAGCTGAAAGACAGCAGCACGATGAACAGCGCAGAGAAAACCACCAGCGGCACGGAGATACCCAAGAACAGGATATGGGCGAGTCCGAAGGAGGGGGTGACCCACCTGTTGAGAAAGAGAAGCCCAACTTTGGGCTGTCGGGGGCTCTAACCGAAGATACAAACACATTCCGGGGAGTGGTGATCAAGTACAACGAGCCACCCGAGGCTCGCATTCCGAAGCGCAGATGGCGACTGTACCCGTTCAAGAATGACGAGCCCCTTCCAGTCATGTACATTCACAGACAGAGTGCCTATTTGTTGGGGCGTGAGCGCAAAATTGCTGATATCCCCATTGACCACCCATCCTGCTCCAAGCAACATGCAGTATTCCAGTATCGGTAAGAATAACAATTGTCAGCTGCGGTGTTTTACTTTGCAGTGATTCAGAAAACCTCAACTTCAATTTGATGTTGTGTTACACTTGGGTGGTTTTGTTGCTATATCAGTAACACTTTCTGTCTGTATTTCTGTAGACTGATGGCGTTTACACGTGAAGACGGCACCAGTGGTCGCAGGGTCAGGCCTTACATCATTGACCTGGGTTCCGGGAACGGCACCTACCTGAACAATCAGCGCATCGAAGCCCAGCGCTATTACGAGCTCAAAGAAAAAGATGTGATCAAGTTTGGCTTCAGCAGCCGCGAGTACGTCCTCCTGCATGAGTTTTTCAGATACAAGCGAGGTGGACGTCTAAGGGGGAAGAGGATGACGACGAGGGTCTCGATGAGTAAATTGTTTCCACAACATTTCCTCAAATTGCTTCAGATTTTACAATATCATAATCAATATTGAACAAATAACGGCGGGGAATTGAACACTTAATGGAACTGGTAAATGTGGGACTTCATTACAATGATGGAACAAGGCTGGTTTGTATATTCTGTAATTACTGAACTATTGCTTAAACCTGCCACAAGGGTCTCAAAGAACACTTCCTATTCTCAGGTTGATTGTCTAATGTCTGTGAAGCATGACTGATCTCACATCTGACAGTCACAAAGTCTCACAATGCAAAGTGCTCGGTGCCAGATAACGATATCTTGCTAAATACAATAGTTAATTATATATTTTTGGATCACAGCACTCAGTACAAAGTTTAGCAGAAGACTACTCTCTTGTCTATGTCCCAGCTGCATATGTCAATGTACAATACGTGGAATGTGATATTGCATATTGTCAGAGTAAAACATTACAGACAAACAACTTGTAATGATATTGCCTTTCTTTTTTTGCTTTTGTAGTGCAGGGGAAAACATGTTAATGCTGTTATGTGTTTCCTTGCACCAATGCTGTGTGTATTTACAGACTTCCCCTTTTTTTTATTTGTGTCTGTTTGGAAGCCGACAGCATTCAGTCAATTTTCATTAATGTACTGTAAATAAAGACAGTAAACATTTGGATTGGACTCAAGAGTTTTAATGTAGACACCTCATCAGAGCTTTGTGTGTGTGTGTGTTTAAAAAAAAAAAAATTCTATTACAGATGAAAAACATTTGAATTGAACATTTTGAATTTGAGCATTAAATATTTTTATTTACTGGACACATGCGTTTATACATCTTTGCTGCTACTATCTACTTTTTGTTGTATTTGGTTTAGCGCGGTCTGGGCTCGGAACTGGAAGCCTAAGCTTTACTTGTACTGCAAGGAACTGGAATATTATCGGAATCTGGCCTTAAGTGTGCATAAGTCTCCCAGGGTGGGATCCTTGTTGAGCTAAATCACTAAGTGCTCACTAAAATCACTATGCTGGGTCTTTTAATTTTAGTGGTAGTACATAAAAAAAATAGACTTTGCTACAAGGGAAGGAGGAGGAGGGCGGGTCTAGTGGAGAGGTGGAGGAGGGCGGGCCGGGAGGGGGAGCAGGTGAGAGGAGGCGGGTCGAGTGGAGAGGTGGGCGGGTCGGGAGGGGGAGCAGGTGAAAGGAGGCGGGTCGAGTGGAGAGGTGGAGGAGGAGGGCGGGTCGCAAAGGGGAGCAGGGGAGAGGAGGCGGGTCGGGAGGGGGAGCAGGGGAGAGGAGGCGGGTCGGGAGGGGGAGCAGGGGAGAGGAGGCGGGTCGAGTGGAGAGGAGGGCGGGTCGGGAGGGGGAGCAGGGGAGAGGAGGCGGGTCGGGAGGGGGAGCAGGGGAGAGGAGGCGGGTCGAGTGGAGAGGTGGGCGGGTCGGGAGGGGGAGCAGGGAAGAGGAGGCGGGTCGAGTGGAGAGGAGGCGGGTCGAGTGGACATGTCAGTACCGGGAATGTCAGTGGATATGTTCAGCGAGCGGGGGCGGCGGCACACCTGGGGAATTACACGAACACGCAACCGCGCCGTTGCGTGTTTAATGGAAGTTGTCCCGGCGCAGGACACCATGCATTGAGCTTCAGCTGCGGAGTAAGGCCGACCGACATGTACACGACTGAGCGCAGGCGAATGAGCCTGCACGAGCTGAGGAGGAAAGATCCCGTCTGGGTGTCAGCTGGAAGTTTGTGGCAGGACTCTTCGACCGTAGAGCCGAGCGGGGGGGGCTCTGG
The DNA here is from genome assembly GCF_009769545.1 of Cyclopterus lumpus. Lineage (NCBI taxonomy): Eukaryota > Metazoa > Chordata > Actinopteri > Perciformes > Cyclopteridae > Cyclopterus > Cyclopterus lumpus. The sequence goes on along the minus strand of NC_046981.1, from coordinate 14,815,967 downwards.
CAAACCCATCGTGTCTCCACGCAGCCGGACCAGAGCCGTATCCGTGGCATACATAGTGAACGAGGACGCGTCGGTGCTGCAGACCGAGGAGAACTTAACCCTGAAATGCCTGAAGGAAGCATGCGCGGACGCACACGCGGTTTTCAAAACGATTCCATTCGAGAGAATATCCCTGGGCACCACTGACATCCTGGACAGCTTCTACAATGCAGGCAAGTGCAGGCACGCTGACAGCGGGGTGTTTTGGCCTGCGCATGCGCGCGGAACTATGTGTTATTTACGCCAACTAACCAGCCCTCGTGCATTTCCCCCACAGATGTAGCAGTGGTTGAGATGAGTGACTCTTTCTGCCAGCATTCCCTCTACTATCACTTGGGAGTGAGAGAAAGTTTCAGCATGACCAATAACATAATCCTCTACTGTTACAAGCAAGATAGCGATCTACAGACTCTCAAGGTAACCGCACGTGTGTCTATTGTTATGAATGAATGTCACAATTAAACTAGAGCATACATTACAAATTACACAATACAAATAGTCATTTTACCAATTATGTAAACCGAGAAAAAGCTCTGAATGGAAGAAGAAAAAAATGCAATGTATGCTAGTGGAGATAAGAGAGATTTGATAAAGGCGATATTATGTCCATAGTAAAGGCCATCATTTGAAATCAGGAGCAAATCAATTGCATTCATGAAAGACTTTAACTAATGAAACATTAAGCATTAAAAGTAAAAGCACTGACAACTCTCAAATGGAACCTCAGCTCCATTGAGGCCATGCAAGGTCTCATTGTGTCCCTGTATGATGTGTGTACTTGTCTCTGTATGATGTGTGTATGATGTGTGTACTTGTCTCTGTATGATGTGTGTATGATGTGTGTACTTGTCTCTGTATGATGTGTGTATGATGTGTGTACTTGTCCCTGTATGATGTGTGTACTTGTCTCTGTATGATGTGTGTACTTGTCCCTGTATGATGTGTGTACTTGTCTCTGTATGATGTGTGTACTTGTCCCTGTATGATGTGTGTACTTGTCTCTGTATGATGTGTGTACTTGTCCCTGTATGATGTGTGTACTTGTCCCTGTATGATGTGTGTACTTGTCCCTGTATGATGTGTGTACTTGTCCCTGTATGATGTGTGTACTTGTCCCTGTATGATGTGTGTACTTGTCCCTGTATGATGTGTGTACTTGTCTCTGTGTGATGTGTGTACTTGTCCCTGTATGATGTGTGTACTTGTCTCTGTATGATGTGTGTACTTGTCCCTGTATGATGTGTGTACTTGTCCCTGTATGATGTGTGTACTTGTCCCTGTATGATGTGTGTACTTGTCCCTGTATGATGTGTGTTTTCTCTTCCTTCAGGAGCAGTGTGGTAGTTACACATTCATCCCTTACGTAGTGTCACCTCAGGGCAAAGTGTTTGCCTGTGACGCCACAGTCATGATGACCGGCATCAAAGAGTTGATGCAGCCCAGTTTCCAGCTGGAGCCCCTGCTAACCCCGCTGGTGGAGAGACTGGTGCATCTGCTGAACAATGTACAAGTTCAGTCCAGGTCAGGAATTAACTGGAGGGCTTTGTTCACCATCGGGTGGGAGCCAAAATGTTGTATCATCTTCAGATAACGCATGCATTTGATTGTATTCTACCTCGATTCCCCCGTTGGCTGATTTGTTGAAGATTGTGAGAGTGTGGAGTGTTATCATTCCCCTCCTCTTTGTGCTGACAGCGAGTACTTCCGGGAGTCGATCAGGCATGAGATCCGTATGGCTCGGGAGCGGTTCAGCGGCCAAGCCCTGAGCGAAGAGTTAAGCCGCATCCAGAAACGCCTGGACAGTGTCGAGCTGCTCACCCCTGATATAGTCATGAACCTGCTGTTGTCCTACAGGGACATTCAGGTGTGTTTTTTTACGTGTGCATGTGAGTAAATGCCTCTGTGAAAGGTCATGGGTTACTACCACTGCTTTATACCGGCCACACGCGCGTGTGCATGTGCGTGTGTGCGTGCGTGCGTCGTTGAGATCAAAATACAGGCAGAGTTCAAAAAGCGTGTGTGGTCTGAAGTAGGAGGATCGACCCCCTACTGTACACCCAATGGCTCAATTTGTCATCTCTGTGATCCCATTGAAAGATGGTCTCTAGTTTTAAAAAAAAGCAAGAAATCTATCATCAATATATGGATTGGTTGCAGAGCCCAACATGCCATTTCTAATGCTTCTATTGAGTGAGCAAATAAATAATAATAATGATAACAAAGGGATTCATTTTATAGAAGGAAAATGTAAATCTCCACTACCTAAAGATGTTTGGTGTTTTTATTGGATTTATAAAAAGGTCTATGGATCAACTAATTTATTTCACAAAACTTTTAACCATGGGTAATTTTTGCTTGATGCCAAATGTGAAACACCCTCATGGTGTTATTACTAATTATTATCAGTAATACATGTTGTAATAATGTAAACTAGACTTGCGCAGAGATCACATTAGCTGCGATGCCAAATCTGGCTAAGGGCGGAAAGGGGGTGGCCCCTTCCCCACTTCCTTCCTCCCTTACTTCTGGCGCCCTTGCTCTGACCCCATCATCTTTGAACTCGGCCTTCATTTGGATCTCAACTACAGGTCTGTAGACCTCCAGGACCAGATTATGCCATGATGACACACACGCACACGCACACACACAGCCTCGCAAAGTGAAAACAATGCCAACCAGATGCCATTGCGGCTGTTAATTAACCGATTTCATTGGATGCCAGCATGGTAAATAATACATTGGAATTTTATACCCTCTTTTCTCAGGACTACGATGCCATAATCAAACTGGTGGAGACTCTGAACGACCTGCCCATGTGTCTGGTAGCAAAACATCAGAACATCAAATTTAACTACATATTTGCTCTAAACAGGTACCCAGATTGCTCCTCCTCCATTCCTGTTTTTCATTTAAAAAGTCAACACCATTCGGCTGTTGTAAGCACTTCTCTGGTTTCAGTTTAGTGTTTCTGTGCCATTCTCAGCCGGTAGCCTTTATTTGTCATTCATGTTTACATGATATAAAGGCTTTTGTTAAAGCACCTCAGTGCTGACGTCGCCAATTTGTGCCACACCAGGAGAAACCACCCCGGGGATCGCGCGAAGGCTTTGGAGGCCATTCTGCTCATTGTGGAGTCGGGGGTCAATGTGGTGTCGGACGTCTACTGCCTGTGTGGACGGATCTACAAAGACATGTTCATGAGCTCCGGGTTCACTGATCAACCCAGCAGAGTTAGAGCCTGCTATTGGTACAGCAGCTTAGTTTGTCACTGCACATCCTATTCAATAGTACCTTTCTGAGTGTTGCTTGTTTGTATGTGTTTGCCGTTTATGTTGCATCCTTGTTCTGCTGTGACTGATATCCTCATCTGTCATTGTGCCAGTATTATCCATCAGCGCTGTTTTTATATTATTCGACAGGTATGGAAAAGCTTTTGAGATGGAGCCAACTCTTCACTCGGGCATCAACAACGTGGTCCTCCTTATGGCTGCTGGACATGAATTTGACACTTCTATTGAGCTGCGTAAAATAGGTGCTTAATTATTGATCAGAGAGAATTGGTGACAAATACTAGTTTTGATCACTTGGCTAGAATACATGTTTACGGTCAAAGTTTATACTAGTTTACAGTACGACAGTGTTCCTGCCTCCGGCTCAGCTTCCTGGAAGATGAATAAGCTTCTAGTTTTGCACATATGAGCTTATTGGGTTGGAAATGTCTCTGTCATTTTGAAATAGTTTTTCTCCATGTTATGTTGGTGTTCAGGTGTGACTCTAAGCACCCTGCTCGGTAGAAAAGGCAGTTTGGAGAAGATGAAGGACTACTGGGACGTCGGCTTCTACCTCGGAGCAAACATCCTCGTTAACGAGCAACGAAAAGTCATCTTGGCCTCTGATAAACTCTACAGGCTCACGGCCCCTGTCTGGTGAGGCAGTTCTTCATCAGCAGTAACCATGCAGAACAACATGTTTAATCATTATCAGAATGATTCATTGATTTGATTAAATAATCGGAAACCTTTCTTGAACTATAAAGTATTGAGAGGGATTTTGGTCATTTTTGGTCATTTTTACTTATTAATTTAACGCAGATTAATGAGTTTAGTGTTTCTCTCAGGTATGTGGCATCCATCATGGAGACGTACATTCTATACCGGCAATTTGCAAAGCTACCCAAGGAGAAATCTCCTAAACAGGACACCATGGACTTCTGGATGGAGCTGCTTTTGCAGGCCTGTAAACCCACCGACTCAACAGGCCGCTGCCCAGTAAGATGTCAATGATAACTTTGACACTAACCACAACAATAACAAGAAAACTTTGACCTTCTCTGGTAGCCAGTATCTGTTAATTGAAACCCAGCGTTGTCCATTTTAAACTTAACGCCCACTGCTATAATTATGTTGACAATATTGTGGGATATGGTATATGGTCAGGAAATGATGGAGACAGTTTTGACCTACCATTACAAATAAATACATGTTCTGGTTTTCAGGTGCTCATTCTGGAGCCCAGTAAAGTCCTCCAACCGGCTATTGTGTGTGTGAGCGAGGGAGGACGAAAGTCGCACTGTCCAGTTAAAACACGTCACACCCTTACAGGTATGGAGAACCTCTGCCCCCCCCCCCCCCCCCCCCCCTCAGACACACACACACACACATACAGAGCCACCTTCTTTTCACTAAGTACCTGTCATACACTCAGAATAAATGTCTACGTGAATGCAGATGAAAGCTGCTCCTCGTGTGTAACACAGCTGTGAATTAGCAGTCCAGCTGTCTTAGTCCCGTGTTTTGACTTTCCTCCTTGATTCTACAGAAAGGCTTACACCAGTGGACTTTCCCATCCTCTGCAATTCGGGGAGTGAGGTAAAGTGGAGCACATCATGTGTAATGTCTGCCAACTCATCTGTGAGTTCTGGGTGTGTTCAAAGGACCCAAAACATGGAGGTTGTCTTGGAAACCTTTTGCCTGTCAGTCCAATTTGTGTTGTGTCAATATGGATTCAGGCGTCTGTTATTTGTAGACTATTGTTGATTATGCATACTGATCAGAGTTGCCATGTACTTTATGGATGTGGTTTATGGATACACGGTCTGCTTTAATCTTTAATCCCTTTGTGTCATCAGCCTTTATGTCAGTTTTTGACACTGCAGTGCATTTTCGTAACAAATACATTTAGGATTAGGACTATTTAAATAAATTAGTTAAATTTGCCCTTTTTCCCCCCTATAAAGTGCTTCAAAGATTGATGAGCGGAGCTGCTTCCTGTATGTCCACTACAACTCAGATGACTTCCAGCTCTGCTTCCCCTCTGAGCTTCACTGTAAAGGGTGAGTGACTAATACATTGGCAAAGATACAGTGTGTGGGCGTGTGCACCTAGATAGGGAAAACAGACCATCAACACAGGGTGCAGGAAGATAGTCATCTCTAACAAACAGGAAGAAGTTCATCATGCAACATGCATGCAGGACATGCATTGTCCTGTCATGGTTTCACACTTTTCCCCTGATCAACAGTTACAGGTCGTACGGCTCGTATAATGTGATTGCAACACACTCATTTCAGCGAAGCTAGTTGGCCTATTTTTATTTATATATATATATATATATATATATATATATATTTCTTTCTTTCTTCTTCTTTGGCAAAAGTCTACAGGCACGTCTGATGTCATTGGTATTCTCTTCATTTTACCAAAAATTCACTGAAACTTCATTCTACCAAGAGCATATTCTCATGTGCAATAATGCCTCCTCACATTGTTCTCTCACTAGTTTCTGCGAGCTGGTAAACTCTCTGCTCCAGCTGGCTGAACAGCCCTCCCAGGACCTGGACCATCTATCTGAGGGAATACTAGAGGTCAGTCTCAGTCCTCCATTCCGCTGACTGTGTGCTCTATTTTAGATCTCGCTTGCCTCAACACGTAGAAAACAACTGCAATCACTGGGTGGAAATCCAATTCTCAGCAACACAAAAACATTCCCAAAACAGAGTGTTATGTTTTCCAATACCGATTGGCGTTTGTTTGCAATATCCCTTTGTGTACGTACACATTCATAATTAGTTATTTATTCTCAGAATTTGTTGATTCTGTTTTCAAGGCAGAAGTCCCTGTTCTTTCCACACATTCCTCACAGTTCCTTTGATGTTCATACTTTCTGATTCCCGCCGTCTTCATTTCTCCCCTCAGTACATCTATGATACCAATGATAACGGCGACAAGGTGGTTCTGGGTAAAGGGACGTACGGTGTGGTGTACGCTGGGAGGGACCTGAGCAACCACGTACGCATCGCCATCAAGGAAATCCCTGAGAAGGACCGCACGTAAGAGAAACCAACACCCGCACTGTTTTCCTTCACTCAGCTCTTACTGGGGGACACACTGTTTCCACCAAGAATGTGGTTTTCCATAATAACCTTAATGGGGATACGATCTGGCAGAGATGCCACTCACTGGCAGGCTCTGGGTCCTCGGTGCTCTTTAGGAATCTTCGGGGAGATTGATGAGTGTTTACGCTTTTCATTCTTTGCTTGTTACTCTATAAAGGGCACCATGTCATGAGAAAATAACAGATTCCATCAAAGGAAAAGGAAAGTTTAAAGCATTTCAAGCATCTAAGAAGCAGCACAGTATTTATTGAGCTGTACTCGAAACAGGGGGAGAGACTCGTCGAGTGTGGTGAAATAGCAGCTGTCATGTGACATCATGTTTTTCAAGTAGGAGTTTAGCATTTCATTTATTTACTTAAAGTCTAAACCTGATAATTGTTTGAACGTGCTACATTCTTCTCAACCAACTATATACTAATGGTGGTGTTATGAAAAACATGATTTAACCTTTAGTTATGCATCCCCAGACCTTTTCTTGTTCTTTTTGACCAATATCAAGCCGATTTGACCAACACTGTTTCATCCTGCAATAACAGTCTGTAGATGTTGATTGTATATACAGTGTATATATATATATATGTATATGTGTGTTTGTTTGTCCATCCCACTTGGTTTTAAAACGATGAACTTTACTAATCTAATGGGATGTCGTATTGTTGACGTTTTATTTCTCTGTTTTTCCAGGTACTCCCAGCCCCTTCACGAGGAGATAGCTCTGCACAAGAGGCTGAAACACAGAAATATTGTCCAGTACCTGGGCTCCGTCAGTCAGGATGGCTTCATCAAGATCTTTATGGAGGAAGTACCTGGAGGTATGGATCCTAAAATGTAAAATTTGAATATGTTCAGCTCTAAAGAGCAGAATAGGGTGTAACCATCCATAACTGGACAGACATCCTTATCCAAAATCTACACAAACATAAACTGGCTATATAATATATATAATAAGGTAATAACTTCTAAAAAACATTTAACTGAAATCACACACCTTGCAGTATGAAACTTAAAAACATTATATTTAATAAACCGTAAAGTGTCTAGAATTGCCTAAGGATGTTTTAAAATTAATGGTTGGCAACATTCAATCAAAAGGCTTGAAGACCAACTAAATAAATAAAGTTATATTCTGTTCTATCTGCTTATGCAATTACTCATGCCTTTTCTCTTATTTTACACATAGACCTGGAATGATACATCAGTGTTGCACAAGCTAATGACTATACATTGGAAAACTAGTACTGGGTCACCAGGTTCTTTGAAGCTTTCACTGGAATGAAAACGCACTTCTAAAGAAGTCCTTCCAGGCTTTCTTCCCAGCCCCTGCTTTCGAGTCTTTATTTCCCAAGTTACTGTGACTTTGGTACAGGATGATGCCTTTTATTAAGCATCAAGGAAGTGAGCGTCGGTCTCGTGTTTATGTGATTTGTGTGTGTGATTGCGTAACGCCATTTGCCAGAAAGTGGGCGGTTTCAACATCCTGCTCATTGGAGAGAAGAAAAAAACACCCAATGTTGGAACAAATCTTGGTTTGATATTGCCACATGTAGCTGGGAAATGACTTCCTTTTCTATAAAAACAGAGAATTACAATTTCCAAACTTTTCCTAAAAATGAATCTGCTTCCATCATTTATAAATGTCTTCTGCTTGAAGGAAGTTTGTCATCTCTCCTGCGCTCCAAATGGGGTCCCCTGAAAGACAACGAGGCCACCATCATCTTCTACACCAAACAGATCCTCGATGGACTCAAGTACCTTCATGACAATCAGATAGTCCACAGAGACATTAAGGTGAGTGGGGCCCTTTGGGGGGGACAATCAAGAACAATGTCATCCTACCTTTATGGTACCAGATCGTAGTGTTTGTGAAACGTCTCCATGTGGGTGCTGTGTCTTTGCTGCAGGGGGACAACGTATTGATCAACACATATAGTGGAGTGTTGAAGATCTCTGACTTTGGGACCTCTAAACGATTAGCAGGGATCAACCCCTGTACCGAGACATTCGCTGGTAATATGCTGTGTTTTTGAAAAGTATTAACTACATTAGAAGGATTTGTGTCTGAACTGATGACAATAGTGGTATTTTTTAAATCGCTTTCTGATCATTTTTCTATAGGAACTCTTCAGTACATGGCCCCAGAGATCATAGACCAAGGGCCTCGGGGTTATGGGAAGCCGGCTGATATCTGGTCCCTAGGGTGCACTATTATAGAAATGGCAACAGGCAAACCACCCTTCCATGAGCTGGGAAGTCCTCAGGCAGCTATGTTCAAGGTAACTAAGGGAGAGATAATACATGCAGATTGTGCGTTTTCATAAAAGCATAGTTGTATATTTTTTTGGGGCTTTTGAGTGAAAATCATAAAAGTCCCTCTTTGGGGTTTTGGACTGAAATATCTTAACTATTGAACGGGTTGCTATTAGATTTGGAACATACTGTCCCGTCTCAATGAGGATGAATTATAATAAATGTGTTCTCTTTTCATCATCGTGTCTAAATTCCAAATTGTCCAAAACTTTAAAGCATCAGCTGTACTTTGTTTAATAACTTTTAGCATTCTAACACATTAAACTAAGAAAAGGACCACGGTAAACATCAGCATGTTGGCATTGTTATTGTGAGAACTTACTATGTGTTACTATGGTGGTTGGTTTTTAACTCTAAGCGTATGTGGGGGTACCTAACACCCACATGCGTTCATGTCATATGGGACAGCTGGTAGTAATGAGTAAAATGTCCAAGTCAACAACATATCCATTGAATTTGTTTTTTATTATTAATGCATAACATCGTGCCAAAAAAATGTTAAAAACACAAATTGGATGTTGATGTGAGCGTTATTACAAGTCGTAAAAGTCATATTTACTGTAACATGAACGCAGCATCAGTACAGCCTCCCAGAACTACGGGCATGCTATATAGACTCTGGTTGAACAACTATTCCAGCTTTTCTTCTCTCTTTAAAACACACACTTCCTAAAGTAAAGTGGTTTAAATGAACATTAACAACTTCCTTTAAACAATCCCTTCAAGGTGGGCATGTTTAAGATCCACCCCAAGGTCCCAGAGTGCATGTCGGACGAGGCCAAGGCCTTCATCATGAACTGTTTCGTGCCGGACCCCGACGACAGAGCCACAGCCACCAAGCTGCTGAGTGACACCTTCCTCAGGTCGTCTCCCAGAAAGAGGGCCAAAGCTCCGCAGGAATCGGAACCTAAGGACTACCTTTCTGCTGGTGAGGCTTCCCGACACTGCAGAATCACACACACTGCTCTTTTCTCTCACATACATTGTTTTTTTTAAACGGTTGTTGTTGCAAGTGGTTTTCTGAAACCTGGCTCATGTCAGGAGTTATGAACCCTCACTCGTATCTAACCACACTCTCGTCGGGGCTTGCAGCTGACTACCAACGCAGCCTGTCTGTACCCGTCTCCATCTTTGTGGAGGACACTGATTCGTACTCGGGTTCGATCGACCTGTCCTGTTCCCTGGACCTCAGGGGGCACCAGTCCAGCCTCACAGCAGATGAAAACTCCGAGAGTCCAGCCAGCACCAGCAGCTTCCTGTCGTGAGTTTAGACTATTGCTCAACAGAAGATAAACCGTGTTATAATCTCTGCATCAGCCACAGTTCTACAGGATCTTACATCAGGGGAAAACCGCACTGTGGTTTCAGTCGGATAGTCTTTTGAGGTTACATCCTGTGTCTGCATAAAAAGGGCATAATGCCACTCTATCAAATGTTACAGACAACAGTGTCTCAGATGTTTGCAAACTTTCAAGAGTTTTCAGGTAGCCCAAGCATCTCCTTATTTCCACTACAATAATGATAAACATTTTAATTTGAAAAGGTTTCCGCAACATTATGTATACGTAATAAATTATTGAGACTTTTTTTTGTAGATTTCCCTTTCAGTAGATTACATAGACATAGATTACTTGTTTATTTAGTTCCTGACCTTTTATCTGTTGCTCTGGTTTGATTGAGCTGTGTTGCCTCCTACTGTCAGAATACCAGAGGACTCCACATCAGACTTGAGCAGTCCAGCCTCAGCGGAGGAGAATATTGGTCTTTTTATGCTGAGAAAGGACAGTGAAAGGAGAGCCACACTGCACCGAGTGCTTACTGACTACATCAACCTGGTGGTCTCTAATGTACTGGAGTCTGTGCCTCAGGTAGGTGAAGAACGAAAACAAAGGTCAAAGCATTGTGAAATCTATTTACTTCAGGACTTCATACACAACATGTACACACATATATATATATATATATATATATTTGATTAACAGATTATTATTTCTGTTAATAATTATTGGCCAGTTAATAAATTCCACAGATGCTGTTTATCAGTTTTCTAGTAGTCTTAGCTACTTGGCAAATACCTTATATGTAAATGATCATTTACACATAGTAAGCAGTGTGTGTGTGTGCCCTCTTAGTTTAATATCACACACATTGTCCAGACATGTTCTTGCACTGTTGGCATTGCCAGAATCCTCACAATATGAACCTCTGTGTGAAGCACATGGCATGATTGTCAGCAGTGGGTGCAAAGTTGGCTTGCGAGTTAACTATCTCGAGCCAAAGGGCATTTCGGCCATTTTGTTTTCCACTGAAAAGCTTTTATGTCTTGTGCACGGAAGCATTTTCCCCCAGAACAAATGCAGCAAATATCAGTAATCTACAATCACAGATTTTATTTATATTGTGTGATGAACGATTTTATGCAAATGTTTCTTCAACATTAATTAAAATCAAATATATCAATTTAAATATCCATAGAGATTTAAAAGGTTAGAATCTGAAAGATTTATGTGCACTTATTGCTTAAGTGCTTTGAGCAAAGAATAATGAATACAAACATTAAACTATGCGTTTTTTAATAGTGCACCACAGCTGTTACTGCAGGGGTTCAATATCAGAATTGGCATTATTGGCCAGCTGTGAGTACACATGCCAGGAATTTCTTTGCTCGCTCTTTTTGAACATTCACAGATACAGAAATACAGCTCAAAACATAGCTGACCCACATGTAGATGAATATTAAAAGTCTATACACATATATAAATAAACGAATAAGTCAAACATTCAGTTCAAATCAGTTCACTGATGCAGATTATAACATTTTTTATTAATTAAAGAAAATATAGAATAACAAAGGTGATTTTGATGACAGATAATATTGTTTTTATTGGTCTCACCTAATGAGCTGGAAATAAAAGGCTGTTACCATCCAAGCAAAGAGCAGTATAGTGAGTTAAATAAGTCTTCCAGTGTTTTCAGAATTAGAGTTGTAATGTACTTCCTTCATAAAAAGCTGCCTGGCATGCTATTAATTCAATTCAGTTTATTTTGTATAGCCCAAAATCACAAAATACAAATTATCATCAGAGGGCTTTACAATCTGTACACATACGACATCCCTGTCCCAGGACCTCACATCGGATCAGGAAAAAAAGGGGGGAACAGGTCAGCACTGGTTGAGGGCAAGAGATCATCAATCTTGCCTCTAATAGTTCAAATCTTTTCATTGAAGAAGTTCATGAAGTCATTACTACTGAGGTCTATAGGAATACACGGCTCCACAGAGCTGTGACTCTCTGTCAGCCTGGCTACAGTGCTAAAGAGAACCTTGGGGTTGTTCTTATTTTTCTCTATTACTGATGAGTAATAGGCTGCTCTGGCATTACGGAGAGCCTTTTTATGTGTATATAAAATATATCTCACCAAACTAGGCGTGATTCTTCCAGATTGGTGGAACGCCATATGCTTTCAAGCTTTCGTGATGTTTGCTTTAGTTTGCGGGTCTGAGGGTTATAGTTTGTCTGCAAACAATGACAGAATAATGATGACACTGAAAACGCATCTGGACCTCAGTTATTAAGGACATGTGGTGGTACTATTTCCTCATTTTTCTAATAATGTTTCTTTTATTAAAAGCATGACAGAGGAGCAACGCTGACTGCAGACCACATTAGGCAGCTCATCAGCTGCCTGCGAGACAACATCCGCTCCCCTGACAGGAAGCATCTGACCAGCTGCCTGCTGGAACTCCGAGCCACGCTGCTCACCGCTGCAGTGTCACTGAACAGCCTGCAGGCGGTGCTCTTCAGCTTCCAAGACGCAGTGAGTTGCTACTCAGTCCACACACCAATTTCTGTCCTGGTGATGACACTCCTGTCCTACAGGTGTTGTGAGGTCTTGATCATGTGACTCTCTCTGCTGTGCATGAAGGTAAAGAAGGTGTTGAGGCAGCAGCAAGTGAAACCTCACTGGATGTTTGCTCTGGACAATCTGCTGAGACAGGCAGTACAGGATGCTATCACTGTGCTCCTGCCAGGTACAGCCTCTTCTTATACAGACACGTTTAGTACCTCGGGATTCCTCTTATTTATGAATTAGTTGTCTCTGCTTCTTCCACTCTTCCGCATCACTCCCTCTCTCAGAGCTGAAACTCCAGCTGCAGTCCTCATTTGAGACGGAGGACAGCACTTCTGAGGAGCAGTATGCTGACCCCGACACTCCTGTCGTTATTGTCCCTGACCACCTGTTTGAGCCAGACGACACGCAGCAGACCACATCCATATACGAGATCCTGCCCACGGCAGACCGCAACTCTCCTCCAGACCTCGTCCTCAACAGCAGCTGCCCCCTCAGTGAGATACTGATGGGCCTGCGACTAGAGACCAGCAGGTAGCATTTAGTTGTTGTTGTTGTTTGATCGTGAAGCTTTCATGTTTGTGATGAATGGTACATTTACTTGTGATGCATTTGAGGGATGTTGTGATGAACGGCAGTATTGTCTGTTTAGTTTTCAAGGCTAAATAAACTGACATTTGGATGTTAAATGAAATGTGTTTGCTGTGGAAAAAACTCAAACCCCTCCAACAACGGCATCTCTCTTTGGCAGTACACCGTAATTAGGAAGATGTTTTAAGTTGCACTGCTTTCTGCTGCGTAATGATGGGTGTTTGTGTTTCAGACTGCTGAGTCAGCTGAATGAGAAGGAGAGAGAGTATCAGGAGCTCCTGAGGATCTCTGTCCAGAGGAAGCAGGAACAGATAGATGCACTGAGAAAAGCTGCAAACGCTGAAGGTAACCACACGCTTTGTCACATGCATAGATGGCACAATAACTTTGATATTACTGCCAGGTGAATTTGAGATTAAGCTTTAAGTTTCACTTTACACAAAGCTCACATCTCTGAAATGTATGTTGAGTGTTATGGAACAAGGAGAGGAGGTAGCGCAACTCCACTGTAGGAAACATGCATAGCCCTCTTTCTGTAAAAAAAACACACATTCTTAAGTTAAAGGAAAGCAAAGATGAAACTTTTTGCAGTCTGAGATTTGGCCAAATCAAGTCGCCGTCTTCATTTTGATGTTCAATATTCATAATGGGACGTGTACCCCCAGAGTGGTGCAGCGAGGGAACGCTGTCCAGGGAAACACATATAGGGAATTTTAAACAAAAAAGACTGCAAGTCTGGAATATACAGACGCAATGTCTCGCATCGCGTATCAATATCAGTTTCATTGCCAAAGTATGTTTATCCATCCAATAATTTTTTTTCGTGGTTCTCAATTTTCTCACACAATTTCAAGAACAATTTCTGGGAAGATGGAAAAACAAATTAATTCGGTAAACCTGGCCATATGATTATTGTGTACATACAAGTAGGTGAAATAATAGATGTGTATATAAAAAGCAATGAACGACAACATACAATGTCTATAAGTGTTTCTGTAAATTGTAAACATGAATTACTATATAGCAACGGTAGAGGGTGCAAAACATACTTTTATCTAGCCAGGATAATCCCATTTGAAATTAGGATCCATCAAGTACTCCCAGCTGCATAAAACAAACATTCAATATTTGGGTATTTGATTTGGTTCAGGCGCCATCATCAAACCTCTGATTCCAGTTAAAGTAAATGTGTTTGTTATGATTCCCTCCACTCACAATATTTGGTTAAGAAAATACACCAAATTAATATGGAGGATGTTCAGCCCAAATTGATAGATAATCTTGCTATTTCATGCATCTACATTTGTTTACCAACGCTGTGAGGAGTGAGCCATCATCTAAGAGTCTCCGAGTTGTCCGATGATTAACTGCACAAGCTGCAGCATGACGAGTATTGCATCACGCGGCCGAGCCCTGTTTGGATTATCAGCATACTCTGTGACGCTCCTTATTGTTTCTTCACACTTGTGCCAGTCCATCCCGACCACGCCTCGGCTTTCCGGCTCTGGGTTTCAGATCAACTGGTTCTTGTCGGAGGCGTAGATCATCGGCTAACGTGCTTAAACTTGACTTTTCCGTTTGGATAATGGTTATACAGTCTGCCTGCACAATGCGTTAATGCCATGAAATGCAGTCTGTCTGTTATGCTAACCATCCAGTCTAAATGCCTGTAATCTCTGTACATTATTAGATGGTGGATTGACCACATGGAAAAGCTCTAAACCAGAAGAGAAGGCTTTGATGCGCTGGCTCAAGTCTGTCCCTGTAGATCAAGACACTATCGATAAGGTAAACTCAACTTAAGATGGGCCTTTTTTTTCCTTTTTCTTTTTTCACTTCTGTGGCTATTTGGTATCATGCATCTACCCTCTGTTAATCCAAACCTGTGTGCTCCTGTTTTCTAGTTGCTCTCTCACAAGTTCACCTTGGACTGTCTCTTCTACATGGCCTCCAGGGAAGACCTGATGTACTCTGGAATAAGGTGAGCTGCCTCCTCGCATCAGCCTCACGCATCTGTCCATGCAGAAATGTGAGAGGCGGATGGCCCTCAAAGGCGGTGGTGTAGTAAAGATTTGACTTTCATCAAAAAAGTTTCAGTTGTGTTTGAGATGGCTTGTTTTATAATGCTGTATTTCAATTTGTCTCAAATTGTTGTTTCAGAGGGGGAATGCTGTGTAGAATCTGGGCAGCGATCGCAGCTCGCAGGAAGACCCAGCTCAGCACACACAGTGAGGACGGCGAGGACACTCTTCTTTAATGGCGTCTGATGTTGTACATCAAAGGACAGAATTATTGACAGGCTGGTCCTGTGTCATCTGGAGGAAGTGGTGAACAGGGCTGTGTCTGCAGGGACCTGATGTAAAGCAGGATAGATTTCAGTTGCCTTGTCAGACGGTGAATGTATGTTTCTTAAAATATATTGACAATTTCTTCTGGTTTTAGGTAGAATGCAAAAAGTCAGATCTTGCAGGCCTTTAAAATTAATATTTTGTAAATTTTCTCAGGGCTTTGGCAAGTGGGACAACCATTAATTAATAAAGAAAACAGCTGACAGAGTATTTGTTTATCTACAAACTGGCACGATAAATACATATACGGTATAAATGAATGTGGCCTTCTGACAACGCTATTTTACTGTGCAGGATTTAGCAGGACCCAAGTTATTTTTATTATTCAAACGTGGATCATTTGTACTGTATGTGCTCTTAAAACTCATTCAGATAATAAAAGAGAACCTTAAATCTCTCGGACTGGCCTGTTATCTGCATACTGCCATTAGTTTGTAACAGAGCGAGTGATGGAGGCTGGAAGAAGTGAGGAAGTGGTGAACAGCCTTAAAATTCCACACATCTCCCCTCATCTGTTTTCACAATGTTGACATTTCCTTAGAAACGGTGACATGGGCTTTGCTCGTCTGTCTGCTTATTCAATTCAATTCAGTTTATTTTGTATAGCCCCATATCACAAATTACTCAGTAATCCTCAGAGGGCTTTACAATCTGTACACATACGACATCCCTGACCTTTGACCTCACATCGGATCAGGAAAAACTCCCCAAAAATAACCTTTCACAGGGAAAAAAGGGAAGAAACCTTCAGGAGAGCAACAGAGGAGGATCCCTCTCCCCGGATGGACAGATGAATAGATGTCATGTGGACAGAATGAACAGAGTTGTGTTTTGTTTATCTGCTTCCGTGTTGGTCTGCTGTTTGAGTCTTACACTTGTTTATAATTTAGTCTCGTCCAAACTTTTTAAAGTTACGTGATTTGATTTGATTTGAACATTTAGAAGTTGGGCTTGAGTTATATTGGGAATGGGAATACAAATCGGAGACAGAACGGTAAGAATCAGAGCCTTGGGAGATAGAGTGGGCAAAGATATTTCAAACATGTTTAAAAAAAAGAAGACATTTGTGCACACATCTGATTTGTATTTTCCAATGTGTCGTCATGCCTGGTGATCTCAGTGGTTCTGTGTGAGATCAGAAGATGTTCATTAGTTTGAGAAGCTCAACAGAGGCTTGTTACATGACATCTGCATGTCAGTTCTAGTGCTCGGTCAGCAGGGATATGACTCCATAGACTGGGCGTGGCTCCTAATAACCATGGCACTCACTAAATATATTAGTAATGACTTATTCATAATTTTAATTGGCTTCACCAGCCCTTTTTTTAAAGGGTGTGTGTTCATATTGCTTTTACGTGGCCTTGTGTGACCCGCTGTGCCTATTTAAGAGATATTGAACATATATACAAAATAGTTTTCTATCTCTCTACATACACACTAAGACATTTAAATCAGCTGCAGTGTGTTTAAGCCCATTAAGTAGCAACACCTACTAAAATGTAAAGTGTCATTTCCATTTCTTGTCTTAATAGATTTAGGATATTATTTATTCATTCCGCATTATAATCTTTTGCCAAGATACTGATCGGGACTCTCTTGTAAGATGATTTACCTCTGCAGTAATCCAGAATGCTGAACAAATAGGAAGGTGCAGGGTCAATGAATCAAGCCAGGCATCGGTCTCCTTCGTCCTTGGCTGGTGTCAGAAAGGAAATGAATACTCAGATTTGATCAACATAATTCAATTTGGCATTGTCCTGTTTCCCCATTCCACTCTCCTGCCTCCCTGTTATTTATGTAATAAATTGATTGTGTGATGCTCATCCATTTGTTTTTCCAAAATACCCAGGTCTGCCCAATACCCATGTGTCACTGAGAGCTTTTCTATCAGACCTACAGCAGATAATGTTAATGATGATTTGTCTCCTCTCTAATTAAACCGTGCTATCAACTTTATTAGTGTTCGGTTGGAATGAAAACCTGTGTCGACACGTCTCTATTGAACACGGTTGGAGCAAAATAAAGGAAATGTCTCTTTATGACAGTTATTAGAGGAAGCCGATGTCTTCTTTTAAAAACGTCCATAACATGGCTGCGGTTATGTTTAGCATTAATTGTGAGTCACAGTGCCTTACAGCTACAATGCAGGGAGTAGCTGTCGCTTTAAACTCATTCCTGTTACAGATAATTAAATGCAATGTGAGTGCAAACCCTCTGAGTCTCCCTTATTCTAATAAGCTTTCCAGCACAATAGCATTAGGATTGTCCGGCTAATAGATGCAAACTGTTAGCTTTGATCAGACGTGATGATGCATCGAGTCAATGTCAACTGGCTCATTTGGGGAAACGTATCTCTATTCAACGGAGGTAGCTTCTCATTGTTCACACTGACAATCTAAGCTTCATCATTAAACACAAGATTATCCCCTAGTCGGCATCATCATGATAGATCTTTCATTTCTAGCCACGTTCTCTAGTATTCCACATCTGCCCGTAGATTTGGGGGATATCGGTACACTGTGTTTGTATTGTCTCTAGTGTTTCTCTGTTCCTCCTCCTCTAGTCTCCAGTAAATCCCTCTGTCTCTGTCTGGGGGTGAGGCTAAGCCGGTGATAGGCAAATAATGAGGACTGCTCTCGAGGGGCTTTTGGCAGAGTCTTGGGGGGGATTGAGGACGCCACACTGGGAGTCCCAGAACCTGGTGGATTACTGAGCTCACCCTCCCAGCTCCCGTAGGACATGTCACCCCACTGTCCTGGACGAAACGTGTGCCAACACGCTCAGGGAAAGTTACATTTGACCATCTCTTGCATGACTTGATTCAAAATGCAGCATGAATCAGACTTTTACTTCTGCTCTGAAGAGTAAACCGTGTATCTGGTCTTGAGTTTGTCACCACGCTTGTTAATTACCAATTCATCATTTAGTTTATTAACCCTATCACGAACAACAGAGCAGACTAACGAGCTGGCAGCTGTGCTTCTATAATGGAGGTATGTATGAAGTGAGCACATGCTCACATGCCTGCAGGTGCTCACGTACGTTTACCGGATGCACACAGAGCAGGTTTGGGTCATTCTCCTCATTACTTCCTTGCTAAATTGGAACACCGCTCTTCCTGCCATACTGTTGTTGTTGTTGTTGTTGTTGTTGTTGTTGTTTTACAGTGCAGGAGAAGTGCTCAACTTGATCACATGGCTCCGTCTAATGAACACATTCTTTGCATTGCTGTCTGACTGTTGATGACACTGTGCTGTGTTGGAATTTTAACCTGAGAATAAATAGTAGGATGTAGTCTTGGACACTGAAACGTGAGACAGGTTCTTACATTCACCTCGTTCTCATTCGCAGATTTGTTTTAGGAAATGTTTTTGCCACATTCACTGCACGCTGTCGCGGTATTCGTGTCCCTTGGGAGCGTTTGACAGGGATTCTATTATCTATCAGGAGAAGGAAATCATTATTTTACAATGTTATCTCTTCTGTTCCACTCTGGCTCACTTTGGAAAAGAATAGTGTAAGAATGGGCCAGACACAGTGTGTACACAGCTGTGATGGTTACAGCTGGACATACATATTCCCTCATCAGTGCTGAGGCATATAGAATTAATCCTGGCTGTAATCCAGAGAGTTGAATTAAAACAACTAATCTTGTGTGTATGTGCATACGCGTGTGTAAGAGCATGTGTGTGTGACAAACCTTCACTGGTGATTGACCTCAAGACCTTTAACCCTTTGTTTATCTCTGTAGGCCACATCGCATCAATGAGTTCCATCACAGAGGACTGACCTTTTGACCTTTTAGTATTAACGAGACCTTTCCAAAGGTAACATAGATGAATGAATATGTTTTGAAAGTAGAAAGTACTGTATATCTTTATATTCTGTGTTTTGTCTTTCGTCTTCTTGCTCGTAGCCATTCCAGTGGTTAAAAACAGAGATGGCACTGTCGATCCGTCTGCAGTCTGGTTCAGATGGAATTATCTCAATAACTGCTGGATTGGCATGAAAGTTTGAGCAGGCCCTCATGACCCCAGAGAATGATGTCTACTGACTTTGGCTGCAGACTTTGTCTCAATGTTGTGTTCTTTTCTGCCACTTTTCTTTTTTCTTTTTCCTTTATTCCTCCTGTAAAGCACTTTGCAACTTTTCTTGAACTTAAAATTAAGTAAACTTGCTGGCTCCAGATGCACCTTGTGTGATGACGGAGCAGCGCTGCTGGTTGGTGCTGTCTCGATTGGGCAGTTTAACCTCACTGAAACTCTGGCTGTTGTAGTGAAGCTTTCCCTCTGTACAAATGGAACCAGAGGTCAAGCGAAGGCTCTCCCACCCTCTCATTCACGTTTTTTCCTGCCTCTGCTATTTTCCTCCGACTCTGTCTCTCCCTCTCCTCATTGTGGGTTGTCATGGAAATGGAAGCCCAGGGAGGGGGGACTTCTATTATTGAAGCAGTTGTGGGATTGGTAGTGGGCTGGGAGTTGGGGTATAGTGAAATGGAGCGATTCATGCACTCATAAACAGAGAGTGCGGTGGAGCAGAAGGGAGGTGGAGGGGCTGGGGGTGAGAGAGAGGGAGAGAGACAAGGAAAAGGAGAATAGAGAGGGGCCCTGGGGGCGAGCGGAGAGAGGAGCCAACTCCACGTGTTTTGGCCCTACTTCTAACTGATAGCACGTTTTAGGCCATTACGTCATGGCCTGCCAGGCTCTCTGCTGTTTGAGACATACTGCTGCGGAAACACATTCCTCATGGAAGACGGAGAAATAAGCCTTTCGTAACACCACCTGTTGTTGGAGAGGCCGGGAAAAACTGTTATCAGTGCATGGGGCGTTTAGGAGCAGTGGTGGGCTTGTTAATTACCGTCTGTACTAAATGCCATATGGAGAACAGTTTAAAGTAATTTACCTTCAAAATAGACTTGACAAAGACTGAGTTGGTATTTATCGGTTGACCTTGGACACACCAAATGCTTGCTTGTTTAGTGGCAGTTTAGGTGATTATGTGATTTAGAACACACGCAGCTAACTTTTTAATTGATGTAATGCTGACGAGACTGCGTTTTTTATGAAAAGACGTCAGTTAATGTGTCACTGGGAGTTGCACCCAATGAAAAAAAGTTGTATAACGTCTACTTTGGCTCTGGGGGGAGCGCTTTAAAGTTTGGGAAACAACCTTGATGACGTCAGTGTGGTTACATCATGGAAAACATAGGAGTTAGGGTTTTAGGGGCTTGACCCATACTAAGGTTGTTTTGACCATTATTTTTTCTCTGGCAGAGCAGCTTTTTGGAGGTGAAATACAAAATGGCCACCAATTGTGTTTGACTCATTTACTTTCATAGATACAACAGAGAGAAACGGAATTGGGATGAGAGTTACTTTGTGAGATTCAAACCCAGGACCTTACTTTGAATTCTAGCCTAGTTAGGCATTAATACAATGAAGCTGCAAGTCTCCACATTAAGTCCTTTACTTACATTAAAACATGAAAATACAAGACTCAAGATGTTGCACGGCTTAGAATACATCAAGACATCTCAGCTCGAGTCAAAATCCCAGTCCACAATGAGAGGCCGTCTAAATTCATATGTTTCAGACTAAACATGCTCTTTTTCCCAGCACCCTAGAGAGAAACACAAAGAAACTGAGACTGCTCCCACACTCTATCTCTCCCTTCCTCTCAGTCTGCGCTTACACACACATTTTCCAGTGTGACATGTGATTTAAATCCCACTACAGGAAACAAAAGACAACGCAATCGTAAATTACATGAATCTACGGGCCCCCTACAGGTGCAGGTGACATCTGACTCAGCTGAGTCGAGACACTGGTGAAGTAACCAACATAGTGTTGCTTTCTGAAACCTAAACAACCGAACCAGCAGTTGTACAAGTTACCCAAAACTCTACTGTCTTTGCTAAATGTCCAAGCGAGAAAAGATTGAGCAATTGCAAACATATTTCAGCAGCTAATCCTTCATAGTTAATTAGCTTTGTGTCCACCATTACCCAATGCTACACCACCCCTCCTGCTTCAATACGTTTGCTAAAGGTGGAAATAGGGTATTCAATAGTCTATACCATAGTTTGGGTCTTCTCTTGGGACATTCTGAACATTCCTGCTATTGTTGTTTCATTACCAGGCTGAGGGTTACCCTTGCCATTCACAGGGTCTGACCTCTAGACTCACTGGCTGCTGACCATGCTCCTCAGAGTCCAACGATAGGAGCTCTTTCTTTTGCAGAACTGGTGCTAGTACGCCTCTTGTTAGTGCAATTTAATTGTGTATACTTTTTGAATACCTTCTAAAATGAGCAATTCTGTACACAGTCCCGAAGGGTCACGGACAAAAAAATCTTTAGGAACTCGTCAATACTTCCTTTGAACGGCCGAGGGCCGACATTATACAGCCACCAGCTGTGAGCTCAATTGCTGCTGCTCTTCCTGGCTGTGATTGGTGACGCTGTGGCTGTGGCTCAACGGCTGTATTTGTGGTTGAATCCATGATTCTATGGATATGGCTATGGCAGCTGTGCTGTGACTACTCTTTATTACTCAGACTAACATTAGCCAAGAAAGTATTGTTAGGCCACTTGAGTGTTTTGCTATGGATTTGCGTGCACTTGCGAGTGCATGCTCAAAGAGCTGCAAAGAAAGAGAGACATCAATCTTCAGAATAATATCTCTATTTCCCATAGAGTCTGTTACTGGACTCAAACTCCCTCTTCCTGTTCCTTTGAGCTCTTTTGTTCCTCAGCTTTCTTATCTCTGCAGTTGGTTTCCCCTGTTTTGGGGCTGTGTACTTACTGATGCAATCACATCCTCTTAAAAGTCATGATTTTTGTTAATTCTCTTATTCCAAGTGTGTGAACTGCTTACGGTGATCAGTGGCAGTTCAATGAGGTGTGTGTGTGTGTGTGTGTGTGTAGGAGTGTATAGGAGTCTCTGTGTGTTAAGTGAGGAGTGCAGCTGCAGCTCCAAAATCAAGTCCTTTCTTGATCACTGTGGGATGGATAGGGAAGGAGGGGGTCCTCCACTTCCTGTGTGCAGTGAAGTCACACAAGTGGTTCACAAATGGAATGACACAGGTTCACAGGTTGCTATGAAATAATGAGAGAGGGGGTTGAGAGGAGGAAGACAGATAAAAGCACTATTATGCACTTCACCGTGTATTGTTTCAGAAGACATGCAACATTTCAGCACGTCTTAAATGCAGCTAATTGAGGCCAACTGTGCATTGTTATCCTATTTGCATCCACCTTACCTTGAATGACTCATCAGAACAGCATGGTACAGTGACTCCTTACTATGAGGTATGCTTTTATCCTGAGCCCTTTAATGTTCCTATCAGACTGCATGGCTCAACAACACTTTACTGTCTAGTGTGCATAGTAAAGGGTATTTTCTAACACAGTCACATAGCTAACTTATGTTTGGTCTGTAACGTATTAGGATACCTTTTAAATCATATACAGTATGTTTCATAGAGAAAATATTACATTAGAAAATGTGCCCAGTAATAATTTTTGTCATATCTGCTCAATATTCATGTTAAATTTATTCCATTTTCAGAACACGGTTTATAATTTAAACTGTGGCAAGTAGCAATCCTGTGTTAGATCAGTATGTCGGCTTAGAAATATGATAAATAAACCATGCTGACATGAATCTTTAAACATTAATGCTATTTTTAAATTCAAAGTCTTTGCCTAGACTAAATGGATTTGTTTTAGTCTCATCCAATTTTGGAGATCAGTGTATCTGTTTTTAAGAGCTCGTCATATTATTTCTCAACAAAGCTTAACACTAGCAGACTTATTATTTAAGGTTTATCCCGGACCTCTGTTGGGGCGTCCAGGGGGGTGCTCCTTGCAGGACTTATTTTTTTTTATAAACAAGCTCTATTAGTCTATTTTGTTTTTATACATCCTGGCACCTTATTTACATTAAAAGTACAAAAAGAAATCCCATTGTGAATCAGTTTATTTCCATTGTGAATTAGAAAATGGATGGCGGGCCACCTGCCACCCGATCCCGCAGGCAGTAAGTTGAGTATCATGGTCTAGAGCATACGGCTCTACTAAAAACCAGGGTGGTGTAATAAAAACAAAAGGGCTTCCTTTGTCTGTATTTTTTTGGTAAACAAAATACTTTTCTTATATGTGATTACATTTCAGATAGTTCTTTAAACCAACAGACTGTAATGACTTTAGGGGGACTGGGATCTTTCACAAACCATTTCTATGAGTCATAGTGTGAATACATCAAGGACATTTCAGAAGAATGTGATAAGATGTACAAGTCGACTTTGAAACATTAAACAGTTCCTCTTCTTGCTTTAATTTTGCAAAACCTCACAACAAAACACTCTACCCCCCCCCCCCCCCCCCCCCCCGCCCGTCTCCTTCGAAATCCCCCACTTTCCAGTTGCAGTGACAGGTGGCTCTTGGGGGTTTTGGGTGAACACGACTCAACAGCTGCACAAAGGATCCTCATTGGGGTCCTTTTGACGGGGTGTCCCCTCTCAAGCGTGCCGATCAGCCCCTGGCCCAGCCCCCACCTTGGCAGATGCTCTGAGAGATCCACAGGTGGTAGCCGAGAAGACTCTGCAGTACTTCAAACTGTTATACAACACATATCCGTGTTTATTTTTACGTTTTGAACTGGGTAATCTCTAAATATATGACTATCTTGGGTGGAGTAATTGGTTTCCCACAAACGTCCATCCTCCATAAGAATAATCTTGCTGACAGGACAATCTAGTGTTCTCTTAACACTGTTTACAAATCATTGACAGTACACATAGTTGAGTCCCACTGACAGTGAGCAAGCTGCCCTGACTTTAATAGCAAAGCATGCTGCCACACACCCTGACAAGGCATGTGTGTATAGGGCACCAGTAGTCATTTTAAAATGACTCAGAAGGATCTTCATTAAAGTGACCCCAATGGTTTCAGGGGGATGTTTTCTGTATTCATGTGAAGGAAAAGGAGAGGACGTCTGCACACTGATTAAAACAAAACTTGAAGCCTGCTTTAGGAGATTTAAAGGCTGAATAATGTGTTTGGGAGGTTGCAATGTCCAATGTGCGAATCGTCCAGAGTAAGCAAGATTATTTTACCTTATTATTTCCCCAACAACAATAAGTGAAATCATGGTAGGCTATGCTGGAGGATTTTGTTGACAACAGTGGAACGTCACAGCAATCTTATGTTATTTGAATATAATAGTTTTTCATATTAATATACCTGCTGATCTTTACTCATACTGCATTTAATCAGACGTTAAAGAGCACTTTAAGCAGCATAGGAAATGACAAAAACATTGCACACAATAATTGCAAAGGAAAGATTTATAGAGTGTGAACTGTGAACTGGCTGTAAGAGCATTGCACTTTCGTGGGTGGAGGAAACAATCAGTACGGAGGGGGAACTATTTTACTCAAATGTTTCATCGACATGGATTGATTAAGATTGTAAAATAGGCGCATTAAAATCTTGCAGATAGTGTATCCGTCTCCCATAATGTTACGTCTAGCTAGTATATAAAGATAAATACCGTAGGTAGTAACCACACACCCCTCTCGGTAAATGGTACGGCCCGTTAAGGCCGGCGAGGCACGGTATGCACGAGCAGAGCATCAGCTGTGGTGTGTCGGAGAAGTGAGAAACTTCCCTCACTCCTCCGCGCCTGCTTTCTTCTCTCTTTTTTCTTTTTCTTTTTTTAACATGATTCCATCCCTTTTTCTGTAACTTCTCTCGGGAGCAACCGGAGGGTCCTGGCTGTCTTTCGTCTGAGCGGGGTGATTGTGTCCTATCTCCGGTCTCTCCGGAGGGTTTCCTGCACCGGCTCGTCCAGGACTTCGGCTGCAACTGGAGCGACTCCACCAAGTTTCCCCCACCGCGTTCCGCCTGAGGAATGAGAGGACAGCCGGAGAGGAAGAGCCGACACTCGCCTGTTTGAATGAACAAAAGGACCGACATGGAGGAACACACTCTGCCGGGATCCAAACGTAAGTCTACCTTGAGAGTGGACCCTGTCTAAGAAGAAGAAGAAGATAACAAGGGCTTTGTCATTCATGTCCTGTTATCACATTGTAACCACATCATGTAAACCGCTGCCTCGCTGGTGCTGACTTTGTAGTCGTTTAGAGGGTAAGAAACACAGTTGCAGCTGAGGTAACGTAGAGAGCCGGCTCAGGAATGAATTTTCTCACGAATTATGAATAATCACGAGGAGGTGCGGGTGCGCACAGTCATCCAAATCATAAAGCTAACCGCGTTGTCGTCCACAAGATGAACGTCAAACCCGATTTTAATCTCGATCTAATCAATGGAAGATGATGACAATGAGGATGGTGACCAGTTTGCAGACTTTCTTTGGTGAGAATATCCCCTCACACCGGCATGCTCCTTATTAGCTGACTGCTTATGGCTGTCTCTTAAACACATATGTTGCCATTTCTTTCGCACAGAGCTCAGAGGGTCATAACAGGACACTTTGCTCGATGAGGTAATCTGACGTGTAGCACCCCATCCCCCTCCGTATGTTATGTGTAGCTCACTACTACCATGATGCAGTCCCAGGCGGCCTGGCACCCCTTCCCATCTCCTCTCTGCTTACTGCTACACCACATCATGTCTTCCAGGTGCATTTTCTTTCTGCTGGTGCAGGGTTGCATCAACAAACTCCTGAATCCAGGAACCTTCTAAATGAGAAGCTCAGCTCACAGCCCAAAGTGCAGGATAAAGAGTCCTCCTCACACTCTAGGGCCAGATCCGGCTTAGTTACTGCATTATATGTGCGATTACGAATATGTGATCGTGCAGTTTAAGGCCATTGTCATGTCGGTATAGGGACGATGAAAAACAACTAAGATGAAAAACCCCACGGTGGGAACCTGCCAGAGTGAAGTTGTTCTTCAAGACACCCATCGTTGGGTCAAAGTTTTAATCTCAATGCCAAACCATTGTGGGTTGGCTGGAAGGGGACACACACACACAATGTGACCTCCTCCTTCTGACAACAGAAAACTCCCTTCCTGCTGACGGGGGACTTCGAGGAGGGAGGTCGGCTTGTTTTGCCTCTGCGTTTCATGGGAATCTTGACCGTCCGACCGGAGTGTCTTTAAACTGCCATTGTTCTGAATAACATCACGTGTGGCCATGAAGATGGGAAGGGCTGTCCTCATACATGCTGTGACTCATGGCCGAAGCACTGACAGCGGGGCTCGATGTTTCATGTGATGCGTTTACAGTTTGGCAGCTCGACCGTCACGCTTCCCACGCTTCCTCAGAATAATCAAAAGTGTTTCTTTCCCAATGAAGTCATTAGTGGTCTAATGGTCGTCAGAGCTCCAGCACGCCTGTTGCAGAACTTAAAGCTCAAAGCTCAAAAAATGATTTTTACCTTCACGACACAGGGACGTGGGACGTGACACTCTTTCTAAGTACACCGTCACTTAAAATGCCTGATAAAAGACATGTCTTCTTGCCATATCGTCTCCCAAGACTGTGCATTTCCCATGTAAAACATCCGTGATATGTAAAACCTCACCTGGAAGCAGCAGGGCAATTAGAAAAGTCTTCATCCGTCCTGCTCAAACTATCGCTTGAACTGGCGCTGTTGAAAGCCTGGCCCAGCCTTGTGAAAATCTCCTGTCTGGATTTATGGAGAATATCTTCTGATCCCACTTTTCTTTAATCCGGCTGTCTTCTCTCTATGCTCTCCATTCACTTTGACAGTCTGCTCCGTTTGGTCCTCCTCACTAATTTCCATACCTGAACAGCTAAACTGTGACCAGCAGAGATGAATAGAAACGTTTATTTCCCCTTCTTATGGTTTGCCTTTTTCTAGCCTATTCACACCCGAGTGGAATTTTCATTGTTCCTATATCTGATATTCTTACTGTAGGAGCAGGATCTAATGTGCAGAAGAGACTGTGGCAGCGCTTTAAATTGTTAATGAGCCATTATGCAAACTTTAGTTTTAAGCAACAACAACAAAAAGACAAGCTGCTTCACTACAGTGATACTGAGGATAAAGAGCCTCCACCAGCCTTGGCTGCAATGAACAGGATCAGTCAGCTACACATCTTCCGCCGCAGGAGTTGTTATGTAATCTGGGGGGGTGGGGGTGATACGTGCAACCCGGTCCCATTTTTGGAGAGAGCTGCGCTAGTGTCTTTGTAAATTAGCAAGTAGGCAGGATCCCATGGGCCCTCCTAGATTCACTGTGTAATAATGGAGGCAACATTGTTCATGCCCAGGATTAATTTGCCCAGGAGTGTGTGCACGTGTGCGTGCGTTATAATGAGATGTTTTCATGAGGCTCTAGCAGGTTAGCAATGTGTGAAAGCACTCATGTGTGAAAAGTATGATTGAATGTTTGTGAATATGAGCAGAATCATTTACTTCATCATCTATTTTCAGATATGCAATCATGTTGCAAGCTACTGTAACTCTGTGTACGTAGTTATGGCGCTTACTGTACAGTTCCAGCAACATGCTTGGGTTATGCCAGTATTGTCTTGAAATGTACCATTCTTTGGGTTGTTTGAATCTTCATGTAATTTATAGATTAAAATTAAATATGAATTATTTCTGTATCTGAGGGAAAAAAAACACAAACAAAAATTGCCTTCATATTAGTGGTTGGTGCACACAAAAGGGGCCGTCCTATGTGTGGGCTCCATCCTCTATATTCCATTTAATTCAGTGTATGCGGCTGCAAACTTTGGCTTTTTTTTCCAGGCATGCATGGCTAAAGGGATTAAAGTAACTGAATCATTATACTTTACCACACTCTTTCACAAGATAGAACTTTTCTTTTGGTGTGTAGATTAATTGATTATTCTTCTAAAGCTGCTTTGGGCCGCTTGTTGATGTCATAAGAGACTGGGGGGGGGGGGGGGGGGGGGTTCAGATATGCTCAAAGCCCATATTCAGCACATTTTGTAGAAGGGACTCGAGCTTGTCCCGATGACGTTTGGGGAGAGAACGGAAAATAACTGACTGAACTCATGCCAGCACTGTGGCGTTGAGGTCTGCTTTTGGAACTGCAGTGCAGTGTTTAGACAGTGACACATTTGAGGTTGTTTTGGCTCGTCTGCACTCCAGTTTATTAGATTGAAAAAGAAACACTGACTACAGTTGAAAAGCTGAGCTTTTCATATTAGTGTTGGATCATACTCTTTTTTTGTTTCTTCTTCTTAGACATAAGCCCTGTATTTGAACAGCTCAGTATGACAGTAATATGACTGCAATGTGGTCACTCAGTATGGATTTAAACACATCTCAAGGTGTCACTTAAACTGCAGAGTCACTTGGGGTTGGAATCTTTTGGTATCTCACAATTTGATTAAATTAAGATTCTCAGGGCCATGATTCTTTTAAAAATGAGTGGGATGCTAATTTTATGATCTAGTTTTATATTTGAAAAAATATATAAAAAAGTGATATTAACTCTCTGTTTTCAGGAGTTCATCCATATATTTGAAAGCTTTTACATGATTGTGTCTGTGTACAAGAATCATGACGTGAAGCATTAAAAGAAATAAGAAATCCAAACGAGAGAAGACTTGAGCTCTAAAGACCAGAAGAAGGTGAGACATGCTGTAATGTGAAATAAACTCATTGAACTGCTTTAACTCCCCACATAGAGGAGGCGTTACATCAGTGCGATCCACTCTGTGGCACCCAGGCGGTGTAAATCACACCGCCTGTATTACTCATGAGGTAATAGAGGAATATCTCTAAACCTAGCACTCTGGAAAAGCAAATGATGTATAAAGCCTTCTCATTAACAGCACTCAAAGTGGGTAAACTCTCAGCCTTTGCAGTATTTTCTCTGGAAATGGCGACTGAAAGCGGACAATCCGTGCATGCAGTTGATCCGTGCACGGCGGAGAACGACAGACACAACCTTCTCAAATGATGTACATGAGGTCCTTTTAACTCGGGACCTCCCTGTTTGAAATGTATTAGGACACAAATACATAGTTTACTCTGAAAACACAGATTAAGTTGGGATTAAAGTTGAACTTGCCAACACCATAAAACTCAAACACGGCAAAGGATGTTTGTGAACTCTCACCTTGTAAATACTTAGTTGGATTGCCATTTTCTTGCTAATGTTACTCAAATGCTGATAAACAACAATGAATTGCTGCATGCTCGTGTTTTCTATACCTTGTGCTTTATGCCTGGTGATGATGTCTGTAATCATTCACTCCTTTAGCCTCATTACGTGTGTTATTAGTCACACTTAAAATGGCTACCGGCTACGGTTAAGCATTAGCCTCTGAAATGAGACTAGGACACTTGTAACTTCACATTTTGCCCCAAGAACACATCTGGCTTCTAGTGGCTGCGTTTGAAGAATGACTTGATGATGTCTTCACCACTTCTACTCTTTTGGTCTTTTCTCCATAACAATACCATTTGATATATAATACAGTTGATCATTCAGGGAGCTATGACTTGTCAAGGACCACCTGTGATGACTTTGAGCTCAAAGACTTAAAGCTGGTAGCAGAGAGCAGAATCATTTGGTGTGTTAACGTGTGTGTGTGTTTAGAGTATGCAGGATAATTGTTCTGTGCAAAAGGTATTAACTCCCAACCTAGGTTTGAAAGAATAGCAGGATATTTGTGTAATGCTTATAAGAGATAAAAGGTGTTAGTTGGCTTTATAGGTGCTATTTGTTGGACTTTATTACCTTTTTTAGAAAGTGTTTCCAGCATCTATGCCATGCTAAGCTAACTGGCCTCTCGCATAACTATATACTGTATAGCACACATTTCTCAAATGACAAACTATTCCTTTTGTAATTAAAATAAGCAGTGTGCTTCAAAGGCACAGAGCAATGCAGTCAATGGACCAACGTATAATGAACCAGGAGGGCTTTAATGCAGATGTTGTTCAAGTTATAGGACCATGGCAAGGCAAGCTTATTTTGCACAGAGGCAATTGAAAGTGCTTTCCATGTGTGCATTAAAACCATGAAATAAAGAAATACAGTTTAAGACAACGAGACAAAGATTAACAGGCTATAATCTAGGCCTTTGGTCCAAGATGCTGCACAGCTGCAGCAGCTGGGTAGTAAGAAAGTGACTGAACGCCAAAGAAACTAACCCCTTCACATTAAATGCATGGGAAAAGCCCATGAAACATACACATGCAATTTGGAAGGCATCTGCTCTTCCTAACCCACATAATGTCTTTTTAGTTTCGACTGTGACACACCGAAAGTAGGCCGATGATGGGTGTCATCATCGATGCTGTGCTGCCATTCTCCCTGGGACACGAGAGGAAGGACATGGGAAGGGAAGTCTTGATTTGGACTGCGTCATTTGTTCCTTCCACCTCCACCAAGTCTGAAAATATCTCAGACGGGCTGCTGTGTGCTCTCTGGCCGTCTGAAAGTTCCAGTCACCAGACCTGTCTGCTAATATTAGACCGGTCCCTAAAGGGCATGCATCTTACACTGTGAACACATCTCGATCACCCTTCACATTCCTTGGCAGGCCACCATTTGTATTTCGGAGCCATTGTTTGATCCATTTTCACGATTGTTGTAGATATTTCGCCTGCTTTCTAGGAAACGTTGAAATCACTTCAGTTTTCATACTTTTGTGGATGGATTTGGACCGCGTCGCTAAAAAGAGTGGGAGTGAACATTTGGTATCGTCATAGTTACCTGTGATTATGAAACCCATGATTGGTGCCTGTTGCAAGCAGAAAGGTTGTGTGTGTGTGTGTGTGGGGGGAGACAAAAATCCAGTTAATGATAACTGTTGGGTGTAATTGTATGTTGAACAGGCACAAGATTACTGCCCGGGCCATATTTTTGCTTCAAGGAATGTTTACGAAAATAACCAAATTGGAACAAAACAATAAACAACGGCTCAGTGAGCTACTGCAGACAAGGACACACGCACACAGTCAAAACCCGTTCAAAAATCTCACCAGATGCATGTTCGCTGTACACCGATTCATCTAAATAATGCACCAAAAGGGAACTTAGTCTGCCACACGGATGGAAAAGTCATCGAGGGGATTACAGATACCTGAGATCTTTGCAGTGGCATTGATGACCAGTCGGACAAAGCTTTGCCAGTGCTTTTCTTGGCTTACCACAGATCATTGTATGTATTAACCCAATATGGACATTTTGGTGTAAGCGTCCCATTGGTCACTGGTTCAATTTCTTGAAGCATCAGTGAAGCATTGCTCTTCTAATCAGTTGCAATTTGGCATATTTTGGTTTACATCCTGTAAAAATGTGTCCTTGACAGTGACGGGGGACCAGAAGACCCCGCCATTGAGATCAGTGGGAATTAGACCATGCTGTCACTTCCCAACCCCCAAAAGGTTGCTAGGAGCGACTGCCTGGTATGCTGATATACTGCTTCCAGTTATGAATGGCGGCTTGTGCGGCCCAGATCCCCCCCCTCCTCCTCCTCTGATGTCATTGAAAAAGGCTTGAGTTTGGCGGTTCTTGACACTCTTCCCCCTCCACTGGTCAAACTGTCTACGTTACTTATCCCTTTATGTTGGAGCACGATGCTGGCAGCAGCAGCAGGGTCCCCAGGGAGCCGCCGCTAGGTCAGATTAGCAGAGCCTTTCATCAGCGCGGTGGTTTTTGGCGCATACAGTAGCTAAATGCCAGGCCTTTATTTGGCTTTATAAGGCTTCAGCCTGATTAGTGGGTTCATGAGTGTGACTCGGATATCTTTGACTCGCGCTGAATCGATTAGCCGTTCCAAGAAAAAGGAATCTTTAATTATTTTGATAATTTATTAGTTTTTTAAAGCAATAATGACAAACATGTACAGCTTCTCAATTGTTAGGATTTAGTGTTTGTGTGATTTATTAAATAAAAAATAAAAAAACTAGTGTTTTGACACAAGACATTTGAAGATGTAATTGTAGTGACCCCGTTGCCTGTCAACGAGTGGTCACTATGGTTGCTTCAGGTTTAGTTTTGACGCGTGCAATAAGTTGATGCCATGTCCAGTTTTTTGTTTGAAATGTTATTTATTTGTAATGTTGTAGGTCTTGTCAACGGAAACCAAAATGTGCACTCCTTGTCCCAACCCACTTGTATTTTTCCCAAAAGAAATACTGAAAGAAATCAAACCGTGTGTTTGTCTAACACTGCCTACTTCCGCACGGTCAAAAGACTGTGCTCCTGCCAGTCTAGCAACACCTGGCCTTAGTTTTACTCTTGATTTATATTGGCCTGTCTCAATTGACAGTCGCCGCCCTACGCCCCCTAGTGGTGGGAGGTACAACAAAACACACGTAAACAAAATGGCTCTTACAGTAATCTTAAACTCTGGCAAATTATAATGGACATTCTTTAATATTTTCTTGCATTTTATAGGCTAAATTATTATTGATTAATCAAGTAAATAAGTAGACAGATGGATCAATAATGAAAATATTTGCAGAGCGTGCTTTCTCAGTTGTATCTTGATCACAATCAATATAAAAGCATTGATAATAGCAATTCATCATGTAAGTTGTTACCAAACATTCTTTGGTTCCAGATTTCGCTTTCCCCCCTTTTCACATCATTGTTAATTGAATATCTTTGGGTTTTGGACTGTTCATCAGATCAATCAATATTTAAAATGATCATTAATTGCATTAAGCGCCGTCTTTGTGCAGAATTTAACAATGTGTTCAGTTCCCCTTTTTAAAATTGTAGTCCTCTGTTGTAAGCACATCTAATGAAAACGTTGGTCTGTGAACACACACACGCAGGGCCTGGTTTGGCATGGAGTCGGTGCTTGTTGTTTACACTGCGCTTCCTGTGTGTCTGGGCCCCCTTGCCCTCTTACATCACCCTATTCGGTGCAGGAGGGACACAACAGGGGGAAGGGGCGACGGGTTAGGGGGGTAAGCGATGAGGTAGTTCATTAGTCCCCTTGGCCCATCCCAAATGAGATGCAGATCCATTCTCTGTGTGTTTCCTGAGTTCCTCTTTCGGGGGGGGGGGGGTTGCCGCCCTTTTCCCTTTCCAGTCTTTTGGTTTCACACTCTGGGCTCTCAATACGGTTTCCTCGCCTCTTGTTTGCCTCAATTCCATTTTCCAGAGGCTGTGCTGCATCTCCGCCCTGTTTACCAAGTATTTCTTTGTAAGTTTAGATTTTGCAACTATTGGTGGTCTGAAAGATGCGTTCCCCTCCTCGCCTCTTTCTTTCTGTTTGGCAGGAGTCTGAGATGCTGGTGCTTAAGAGTGAAGCGCTGAGCTTCATAAATATTCCATGTGTTTTATATTTTACACTGCACAGTGTCTTGGGGAGACATTGGCAGTCCTTTCAAAGCTCCGTATTTGACTTCACACTGGAAATGTCGTCTTGTTGTTGTTTCATATGGGTATTTCTTTTTACAGCTCCTCTCAGCCGAAAGTATCCTCCCTAAGCTGGTAATGAGCAAACATGGTCATAAGAATGTGCTGACATAGTTTGCTGATTCTGTCATATAGTGAGTCATGTGTTTTGCTGTCTTGTGCCAGAAACACGTTTTTCTTCCCCTGATGAACCCGTTACGTTAACAGTGTGGTTTATTGTCTGAACCCTGTGCTTTATACCTGTATAGCTGTGTGGAGATAAAAGTGCTTCCATTATAATGTGGGCACATGATTTTCCAAGAAGCTATCCGTCGGTACCTCTACCTTTTTTAAAAAAAAAAAAAAAAAAAAAAAAAAATATTTGCTATTTAATTTCTTGAACATGAATATTAATTTTCTGTTTTTATTAATATAATTAAAGTGGACAGTTTCTGCTTGCCCTGCAGTTGTTGAGGTGACCAAGTCTATTTCAGCGGCACAGGGGCAGCAGTGTGGATATTTATAACTCTATGCTGAGAAATGGTATTTCTGCTAAATCCCATTTTGTGTGGCAGTATTACTAGTAGTTATAGTTGTCCCAGTGTTGACGAGGCTCTTTACTCACAATGCCATTCGCCAAACTGTACTAAATCCTTTTGTGGTTGCAGTTTTGAGAGTGAATGTACAGACTGAGCCAGATCCACTATGATTTTCCAAACCAAAATTTGAAATTGCACATACAGTATATTTCTATTTCTAAATGAACATGCCTCTAACTGGGGAAATGGACTGGGCCTGTGCTAATTACCTGCTGATTCTCAACCTGCCATTCTTGCTCCCACACTGTGCTTATGCATGCGTGCATACACCCATTTCGGGAAAGGTGTTCCTTTTACTATTTTTACTTTAAATTATTACTTTGTTTTACTTTTGCATGTAAATGGGCTTGACTGAGAGCCTTAGTCTTTGTTTGACACAGCTCTAGAGGCCCCATGGGGAGACATGATGGGGCCAACTGGGCCGTGGTGCAAGGTGACGGTGTGATGTTCAATCAATGTTCATGCACAGCATGCTTAAGATTCCTGAACCTCCTCTGACCCACTTCGTCGGGTCTCACAGCTGTCGAATAGCCGGGTGATGATTAGTAGGAGGATGGAACAAAGCAACCATGCACTGACATCACTGATTTGAAATGCTCTAAAGAGTGGTTTACTTTCTACCACCACATTAGCAAGAGATTATGCTAATGATGCCAGTAGTATGCTCGTGTATAGTGGCTGTGAAGCAACAATCAAGACGTTTTGATGAACACAGATTAGTTTTTTACTCAATAATTAGTTTATTGGGGACATATAGGTATGGTTTCATTTGATTTGACAGTGGAATACCACAATAACCCAACGACTATCATCAGATTAGGTTGTGTGAGGTTATGACCAGTGTGAAGAGCACAAACACAAATGCAGAAATCTTGAATGTGAAAGAAACACGTTGGACCTTTGAGTAGAAACTTAGTTATTGAGGAGTAAAGAAGGACTGGTGGTTTCAAGCTTTTGAAGCGTTGGCCAAATGTTTATTCTGTGTATTCTTCTCCCTTACCTTCCAACAATAAGCCCTACCAAAGTGTTTTTCCATGTTCAGCCTCGATGGAGACTCATGCGTCTCAGGAAGTTGGATGGTGTGCATTGATTTATTAATATGAATAATGTAAGTGATGTCACAAGAAGGTAGTCTAATGGTTTTTGTATGTAGTCGTCCCCTGGGTGCAGTGCCTGTGGGAGGCTGGACTGTAAATATGCAAAGGAGGTACTTACTCAGATGCTAAACGGGGTCCACCTACAGAACCCCTCTGTTGTAATTGTTGTTTAAATGAGGTAATACAATAGGCAGACATTGCTGTTTCTGCTATGATTTCACACCACATGAGTACACTCTGGAGAACTTTATTAGTGTGGCTCAAGTCATGTTGTTTTGTCTGTGACAAAAGCCAAAACATGGAGCTCATGGTTTGCTGAATAGATTTTGTCATTGCATTCAGTACATCTGTGCAAATATTATTGAAGCCTTCTCCTCCAAGCCCACGAGTATGTCCCAATCTTGTTTGCTGTAAGCGGTCACTGTGTAGACAGTTGTCAGACCAGGACAGGAGTCCTGGGAAGTCCCTGATTCGGAGCCATTACACTTGGCAGACTTCTTTGTTCTTTTTATGTGAAAGGTGACCTGTGGAGGTTTCTTGTAAACAAATTTATGTTTTCACATTCAGCATCACAAATTAAAATGCATCCTGCGCATCTTTGAGGCTTTAAAAATGTGTTCAATGCATTTCATTTCCCAGAACACTTAGGGTGTTTTCTTACATATATAATTGAACTTGAAATGTGTTATATACCCACGTGTGCCCACTGCTTTTGCCATGGAAAAACCTCCACAAGGTACCTGGGTATGATTAGTCGATTTGATTATTTTAACAAGCACCAACTTTTTCTTGAAAAACAATTAAGGTTCAAGCCATTTGTCAAGCTAAAACACAAACAAATACGAGTTCCAGCATCTAAAAGGTGATGATTTGCTGCTTTTTTAACTATCAAACTATATTAAATTAAAATAAAGATAAAAAGCAATTTAAAGAAGTCACATTGGGCTTTTCAGTGCTGAATCAATCAGCCCTTGTTTTAGTCTCTTGCTACGCAGCAGCAATCCTCTCCCTCAGCTCCCATCCCATTTCCCCCCAGAGAGCTTCAGGTTTCATTGGTATTCATTGTCGGTGTCACCAACATACCAGAGTCTGCTACATTCACGTTCTCTTCATCATTGACGCTGTATACATTACAGTGATTGTCGGACCGGTCGCCCACAGTGCTGTCAGCCAGCCAATTGTCCGTGGCTCCAGTTCTCAGGTGTATGGGGGAACTTTCACAGGATGTGAGGCAACACCATACCTGTCCATCAGAAACTCCAACTCTGGTAGCTCATTTGTTGTGACTGCCCTCCAAGGATTTGAAAATGGTGTACTGAAAGATGAGCAAGGCTGTCGTCACCTTTTAAAGTCCCGATGCAACGCCCATGTTTGTGTGTAGCATCGTTTGTTTGCAAAAAGGCTGCGGGGATTCGGTTGATTGCAGAAATTGAATTGCATAATGTTTTCTGTTAGAATTTAACCGTAATAAAGTAACATGGAGGAGCCGACAGTTTACTGGATTGAGTTGGAAATGAAGATGGTTTCAAGCTCTGGGCCAGGCGATGTGTTTTTAATATGACTCTGTAGTAAACATTTAACATTTTAAATGAATCCCTGAATACGTCACTGATTCCTGCTCTCAGTCTTTTTGTTACAAGTGTTCACCTCCTTTACTTTCAGTCTCTCGCTACCATTCCCCCCCTCCTCTCCCTGTCACTGTCATTGCAGTGTTTTGGCCGCTGTCCCGTTGCCATGAAGCAACCACAACAATGGCCTCTCTCTGTCGGAGCACATTGCTGCCCGAGGAATGCTTGTTTAATAGTGGCATGCTTCGACAGGGGAAACGCGATGTCTTGTCTACCAGTTGAACTCTATCATAGACTTTTACTGCCGTTCTCTCTGGTCATCAGGCTTTGTGTATCTCGGGGTCATCAGTAACGGCCTCCATCTGCCAGACTGATGACACAGCCTTCTCATGTGCATAGATGAACTCAGACATCCTCTGCCACGGGGCCTGATATCTCACTGAATGCTACTAAGCATTGTAGTTTGAGTAGTGAGACATTGGCCACAGCTATTCATGCAGACCGCTGTCCAGCCGTGTGCCTCTTAGGTCAGAGTTGTATTCATTATGGAGTTGTGTGTTTTACAAATAAATACAGAGTTTTTTGTTTGTATGTTTATAGAGGCACACTGTACAGTTGCATACTCTATCGAAAGCCATAATCAATTATCTTTTAAGTTGCACAGCAATGGTCTCGCCACTCTTTGGTGCTCTTCAATCCAAAAATAGAAAAGCACAGCATTTGTAAATCTGCATTCACGGTCTCGGTGTGACCACCCCCGACGGTCTGCGAAAGTCTGAGTAACGCGCAGCATGTTGCCCCAGCGTTTACCTCCAGAGACTATGCAGAAGAAACTGTGCTCCAACACGGTTCCACAGGGAGTGAAGGGGTACAGTGCTGAGTGGACAAAGCCAAGAGTCCCTCCCATGAGGGTCTTTGTCTGGCTGTCAAAGCCTGAGCAAACTAATGTTTGAGTAGGAGATTCAAGTTCAGCAGCGTGCCAACTGTGAGTTATGGTGCTGTAAGTGAAGCTGCTCTCCCAACAAACCGGCCCAGCGATTCTTTTATCGCGGAACTTTTTTAAATCCCAGAGAGTACAGATAACTCCTGCGCTCCATCTGACTTCTGTTTATTGTTGTCATCAAGAAGAAATGTGGCTTCTTCTGGGAAGATGATCACTCCGATTCTGTTTTTCCCAAGCAGTTCAATTCACCTCAGTGGAATCGGCACGATGCCAAAAAGCAATTAGTGTGTTTTGTTCTGCCAGGGAGTCGAGGCCCATTTGCTCAGGCCGTTCTGTCGATCAATCACAGAGTGGAAAATAATATTAGGCGTAGAGTTCGAGCAGCAGACTTGAGACCTTGTGCTTCTGACTGAATGGTGAAATCTCTGTAGCAGATAATGTTGCTCCACAACTGCTTAGGTTGTTTCTTTTGAAGGTGTTCCGTTTCATTATCTTGCTCCAGTGCTGTTTCATTTCTCAATGAAGGCTCCTCGCCATAGCCATGGATTCCTCCCCACCCATGTAGCTTGTGAGGAAGTTTCCATCATCTACACTAAACTACTTCTTAGGCCCAGTAGTGAAAGGAATGAAGACCAACTGGTTGAGTTCCATCTGTGTGCTTGTCTCACCTTTTACTTCACTTGTTTCTATTCTGTCTTTCTTTTCGACCAGCTTCCCACTCGGCTCTGAACACAAACCCGACGAGGCCTGACCCGGAGGGGGAGAGCAGCCCCCCGAAGACGGATAACACTGAGAGAATGGTGTCTCCAGCTAAGAAAAACACAGATTGGAGATTGACAACCCCCACAAAGTCTGACGTCATTTCCCGGTCACCTGGGTCACCTGCATCACCTATCCCCAGGTTGAAAAGTGGTAAAGGTAAATAAAAACAAAGTTCTGTTGCTTTGCGGTTAAAGCTGGATTTGGCCAGACACAGTGCTCTCATAGTGGTCCGATTGCATGTGCAATCTACTGGAGTTAGGTCAGCTCTCCAGAGGCAAAGCAATGCTTCAGTGTCTGAGTACTAGTGACCGCATGCTATCAGACGGGAAGCAGTTGTGGGAACAAACATGGAACATAAGTAGCTCAAAGACTTTAGGCAGAATTAGTTAAATATGGAAAACTGACATGCACTGTTCTCTAAGGAACAGTAGGCAACCTGAATAGGAATCCTATTTCAGTGAGCGATGCCAAGGTCGGCAATTAGTTTGACCCGGCAGTTGCACCGTAGCTATTTCCGCAATGCCACTTAAAGTCCTTGCTTTAAATCCCAATGCAGGGACTAACGGCACATGCAAACTCTATGCAAAATGTTTGAGGTTTTTTTGGAGTGTAAGCCTCTTTTCTCTCTCCCCTTTATTCTTTATCCATTAATCCATTCAGTGGTCATGGTCTTTATTCCCTTTGCGTGAGGTGATGGGGATAAACCCCCAAAGGCCCCAAACTGCTCCCATTACTTCCAGTTCGGATGTCTTGTTATGACCTTAGCCCATGTCAGTTATCTCAAGACTTTATGATATTCTATGTTTATTTGACGAAGTTTGGTCTATTTTTGAGAAACATGCAGCTGATTCCAAAATGACACACGCTTCCCTTTTGACATTCAAGTTCCTTTTCCGCTAGTTTTGTAAAGCTCATTACTTGTGTGATGTTTAGCTCAACCCAGAGGGATTTTATGAAGATAAAAAGCCACTTAATTAGTCAAACTAAATAGTGAGGCTTGAAGTTCAGATGGGAGCTGCTGCCTCTGCTTAGTTGTGTTTTGTCTCATCTCAAACCTTTTTCCGTGAACGCAGTGACTCCAAGAGAGCCTCCTCATGGAGGTCGTCTCAAGTAAACGCGTTCTTTGTCGTTCGTCATGTCTATCTATTGAATTTGCACTACGAGGCTTGCACGTCACACTATACATTCTCCCCTGCACTGCTCTTATTATACTTACATTCAGAGGAGAACAGAATAACAGAGCAGACATTTAGAGTCTGAACATCACACCTTGCAGTGATTGTCTGTTTTTGTCTCGAAAGCTTTGTGCACGTGACGTTATGATTAACACGGTGGTGGTGAGTTGGAAACGGGGGCACATCACACCGACCAGCACCGTGCACATGGGCCATAGTCCTATAAATATCAAAGTGGGTCAGAGGTTGTTCTTTGGGGAGGCTGCATGGCAGATTGTTTTCACGTTTGTGATTCACGCCTCCTCCTATTAGACATTGCTGGAGGATGAGTTCCTTTTGTGTTTCACGATGAACATCTGGTTTGTGAAGATTGAGGGGGATGATGCTGCATGAAGACTAAAGAAAGATCCAGACTGCCAGTGCTTGACACGCTGCAGGAATGCGGTAATCATATTTGTGTTGTCCCGAGGGGTTCAAGTGCCTGGGCTATAAGACAATATAAAGCACTCTATTATTCATTAATCTACACATTGTTTTTTCCATTAATCGACTAATTAGTTATTTATAAATGCCCATCACGTCTTGTTTTTTTCTCAACCCACCAAATTAATTCAGTCTACAGCAATTATTCACATTTTCTAACGATTAATGGATTCTCAAAATGTTCTACACATTGACACATTGATGAATTACATAATTGTTTTAGCTCTGGTAGTAAAATATCTATATTGAGTAGGGCTGCAACAATGAATCGATAAAATCGATTATTAAAATAGTTGGCAACGAATTGCATTATCGATTCGTTGTGTCGCGCGATTATTACGCAGAACTAGTGGTTATTTATTCCGTGGTGAACGGCGGAAATAACAGTTTGTACGGAGAAAAGCCACGCCCCCTTTTCCTGCGGTTTATAGACAAGTGCGTCTTATTTATGTACAATTTTTTTTTTCTTTTAAAAATTAGATAGATAGGTGCGCTCTATAGTCCTGAATTTACGGTACCTGTTACTTGTGCATTTTCTGGAACAGTTCTGTTGAATAAAGGGTTGGAAATTAATGCTTTTTTTGTTTTTTTATCCGATTCATCGATTAATCGAACAAATAATCAACAGATTAATCGATTATTAAAATAATCGTTAGTTGCAGCCCTAATATTGAGATATTCTTATTTTCTCCGCTGAGTCCTTCCACTGGGGTATTTGAAAGGAATGTTATGTGTGAACATGTCACAGAAAGAAGAGATGCATGTAAGCGCCCCCCTGTAGTCAGAACATGGCATTGGAGAGTTAGTGAGCCTGCCACTTGCTCCAGTTTCTATTTGGAGAAGATTGGCTTCCATGAAGAATTTTCTCAAATATATATATATACACTGTATATATTTTTTTTTTATCGGCTTCAGCCCTTTTTGTTGACGTTGACAGTTTCCTGTCATTGTCTTGTGGCATATGTTTCCTAGACTTTTTAGAGTAAAGCTTCCATCGTGCCGATTTCTTTTACAGCAGTGACGAAAACATTTACTCATATCCATCCATCCATCCATTTTCAATACCGCTTATCCTCATTAGGGTCGCGGGGGCGCTGGAGCCTATCCCAGCTGACATAGGGCGAAGGCAGGGGACACCCTGGACAGGCCGCCAGTCCATCGAGGGACATTTACTCATATATTTATGTTAATTGAAGGGAAGGTGCATTAGTGTTGCCTCAGGTCAGTTTTGGGTTGAGGGAGGTTGGAAAGGTTCAATTCAATTCAATTCAGTTTATTTTGTATAGCCCAATATCACAAATTACAAATTATCCTCAGAGGGCTTTACAATCTGTGCTTTCCGACATCCCTGACCTTTGACCTCACATCGAATCAGGAAAAACTCCCCAAAAATAACCTTTGACAGGGAAAAAAGGGAAGAAACCTTCAGGAGAGCAACAGAGGAGGATCCCTCTCCCCGGATGGACAGAAGCAATAGATGTCATGTGTACAGAAACGGTAACGGTTCAATGGCACAAAACACTTTATTTTACAGATAATAGTACATTTATAGAACTTAAGTGGTTTGTTAACAAAAATACGATTTTAGATATACAGCATATTCATTCCATTCAATTCAGTTTATTTTGTCTGTGGCCCTGCTGGAGAGTAGTAATTGGCAAGATCAGAGGAAATGGGGGGGGGGGGCATAAAGAAGACCCTCTGGCCACGTGTGAGCCAGGGCATCTTGACCAAGAGGACCGGTGGGGGCAGTGGGTCAACACCTCTGCTCTTAGGCAAGAGATCCACGTCTGCCCTGCCAAAGAGACCCCAGATGATATGCCCCACCTATGGATGAAGCCGCTACTCCCCCAATGGAGGCTTGAGACGGGAGAGGGAACCTGCGCCATGGTTCCGTTCTCCTGGTTGATACATCGCCCGAAAACTGGTCAGGCGAGGGGCTGCCCGAGTCAGAAGGGCACGAGACACCCGTAGCAGACCTAGTCCTCCCCTGGTGGTTCATGTGAAAACGCGGTCGAGATGTTGTCTGACCGAACAAGTACATACTGCCCTCTCAAGTACGGCAGGAACTGTTTGAGCGCTAGGTGCACGGCCCGTGGCTCCAGAGCATTGAGCATTGAGAATAGAACTGTCCTTCGGGAAGTCCTGTTCTGCCCTAGGGACAGAGGGACAGCTTGTGGCAGTCTTTTGGAGGGCGAGAGACCCGCAACTCCGACCAGTGGTCACAAGAAGATGAAAAAGGACTGCTCTCAGGACGACGCCGGAACTTATACCCGGCTGGGGGTCATCTGAGGTCACAGGTGACTTTGTTGTTATTAAGACTCAACCTGAAGATATCCAGTGCTAA
Organism: Cyclopterus lumpus; assembly: GCF_009769545.1. Taxonomy (NCBI): domain Eukaryota; kingdom Metazoa; phylum Chordata; class Actinopteri; order Perciformes; family Cyclopteridae; genus Cyclopterus; species Cyclopterus lumpus. The sequence goes on along the minus strand of NC_046981.1, from coordinate 14,773,128 downwards.
GCACCGCCTCTGGCAGTCAGGAAGCATGAAATGGAACTATGTTTTGACTGTCATTTGGTTAAAAATGAGGCCAAACATTATTAAATATTGAATTTCTCTCAGGTTTCAGAATAAATAATATTGTGTTTGTTTTTACCTGCAAGGAAATGGAAAACAATGTCAAGACCAATTCACTTTTTATTTTTATAAATGCTGTGTGATCTGATGTGGGTGAATGGATTGGACTTGTATGACAATATGACACCTTTTTATTTTCACATTCTCGCCCTCTTTTTCTCCTTTTGTCTCCATCCTCATCACAGACACCATAAAAGCAGAGGAGAGGCAGAAGCTTGCCAAGGAGAGGAGAGAGGAAAAGGCCAAATATCTTGGTAAGTTGAAGAAAAGGGTTGGGGGGCGAAGTCCGTTACATAGGAGGAGAGCTCCCCCTAGTGTTGGGGTGAAAGAGGTTTTTGTTTTACACTTGCAGCTGTGTTGCTACTCGGTTGGCTCCAGGCTGCAGGCTGCAGGCCTGGAGCCAACATGCACATGCAGCACAGAGAGGATAAAAGGGTAGTTTGGGCTTGTAAACAAGAACCTGCCTACAGTTCTGTCTGATATCTGACAAGAAAAGTGACTGAAATCAGCAAAACCCAAGCCACCATTTTACCAAAGACGAGCAAGCTTTTCATTTTCTACGTGCATGCTGAAATAAGCTGTCTGTCAAAATGCTTATTGTATGTTTGTTTGACACGTTAGCACTTAAGTCCATCCACTAAGATGTATGTTAATGCATTTTAATTGAATAGAGATATTCCTCACATTAACACAACATGGAAAAGATAGGCACCATATGTGTTCATAAATTCAATTAGCTTGTTGCATGTTTTATGACTTTAATGTGATTTGAAATTGGTTTGCAATAGCACAGAAACCTACATTTGATACCTACTTGAATTCATGTAATGTGATCAACGGGGACAACATTTCCTCAAGGCCTGTTACTTGGAAAAGATAACAATTGACAGGGCTGTACTTTTTTTGTGTTTCGTTGATATTGCATCTCTTTGCCCAAGTCCTTATTTTCTATTTACCACTCGGCTGTCACTTTTTCACCTGGCTACGCGCTGGTTATGCACTGCTTTGCATGACTGACAGTTGCCTCTGTCTTCTCTCTCACTCCCTCCCCCCCTGCAGAAGAGCTCAGCTTGTTACAAGGTAAGCCACTCACCTATGTGTATGTGGTGGTGGTGGTGACCCATTTGGATTGTTGTCATATTTGGATGTCTCAATTTAATGAGGTTCAGTAGTTTTAACTGGAGCTGGGCAATAAACTGAAAATGTACCAATATACAGACATTATGAGTCATTGAAGCACCGTACTCATGTCGGCATGTTTTTAAAAAAAATTTTTTTTTAAAGCTCTTGAACCCTATAAACACATATTGAAGGGGCCAAGATGGAAGGTAAAAAATGTTTTTTTAACTTTTATTGGCAGTTTTATCATTATCGAGGTAAATATTGTGAATAAAAAGAGTCCCACTATTGAGTTTTGGTCACATTGCCCAGCTCTAGAGCGGTTTTTCCATTTAATCCCTTGTCATGGTGTTCCTTGTTGACATTTTTCCATGTCATAGAAATTTCAACTAATTGTGACCTTTCCGCTCTCTGAACTTCATCTCTCACAAAAATCATGTAGGCATAGACTGATCAATTAACCATAAAGAAATGTTATTGTAAAGCTTAATCTCAGTATGAGAGTATGGAGCGTGTCCTTTGTTTGAACTTTGTTCATCCACATGTCCCATCTGCAGACGCCACAGAATTTAGTATTTAAAGAAAACATGTTTGACCCACATGTCGCAAACCAACTATGATTACCTGCTTACTGAAGAAATTGGAGGTTTTAGAGACACTTGCAGACAGATTTATCTTGGCTTCCCATCTAAACAACTTTATATGGCCAAATACAAAATCATGAAGTTCAACATTTTCTGTTTTAGTAAACACTATAAATATCACATCTGGACAATTCATTATGCCGACTTACATCCTCACATGACACCGACGCCTTTAAACTATCATGCTCGTAGTTCCAGTGACGCCGTCGAATGTGTGTTCGATAGCAGTGAGAAGAGTCGGACACACTTCGTAGTGTTGCTCCGTCTAATTGGAGGATCACAAGGGCACGCCAGATGGTACGGGTCTGGTCTGATGATCAGTCAGACCTGAGTATAAGATTAGATCCTGCCAAAGCTTGTGTTTACATTGCAAACTTGAAAGAGATCCCGGCCAGTAAAGCTCATCAACCGTCCCCAGTAATATTATTAGGTTTGTATTAAATTGCCCACAATTGGTAAACCCTGGCTTGTATCTTATTGTTTCCTTGTGATGTTTCAGTGAAGCTTTGATGGACTTGTATCAGGCATTTGGCTGTGATTTCACAGAAATGACTCTCCTGCCTTGTCTGCCTTTGGTAGATTAGTATAAATACTTTATGTAGGGTTAGTGCAGCACTCTGCTTGTGATTATTTACACGTCAGCACTTTATCACTGCGAAGAGAGAGTTGAGGAATCTAGATCTAATAATTGGACATCTGTTTATCACTCAACGCATTGCTACAGATGAATAAATGACTGATGACGAAAGGCACGGAAAAGCAATGGAAAGTTGTGTAAATCGTGAGCTGAAAGCATTGAGACTAACTCTCTAAAGCACACACGCCCCGAGCCAAGTTTCCTTCCTGCAACTAGCACCTATAGTCAGGAAAACCATTACCGAACCCTTCTGTTGAATGAGACAAATTCAAATATTCAATCAGCGAGTGTCACAGACTCTCTTTTCTGCGAGTGGGCGCAGCCCTCAAAGTCAAAGGGGGGGAATGTTCGGGGTGTCCACAATGGTCATCTTTCTCAGCGAGCCTTTGACATTGAAGCAGGTTCCCCGACCCTCTGCTCTCCTCACAGCACAACGAGTGTATTGTGAAGCAGTGTACACTACTCTTTACCTGCAGTGCCATGCGTAAAGATCTGTGGCACTGGAAGGTTAAGATGTGGCTGCTCTTAAAGAGATGAGATACGCACTGCAGCTGATATTCTCTCTGCTGCAGCGAGCTGGCAAGCAGTGCCTCGGTATAAAAGCCCAACTGTGTGCCTACCAATGCATTTGAACCCCTCTCGCCTCCAGCGTCTCCACAATGATCCGTCACCATAATCTTCAATCCACAACCAGTTGCTTTTGTTGCTTAGGAGGACCACGCCTCGCCTCCTCGCAGAGGCTGATCCTTCATGGAGGTTTTACTTTGTAGTTTAAAGAAATGTGGTGAGCTGTGCACACAGAGAGGCAGCTGCAATGCCCTCTATGCCCTCGTTCATTGTCTCAGCGACAACAAGATCATTTCCATATCAAATTGTGTGGTTTATTGAAGTTGACGTGGGGTCGTTGATGTGATTAGTGTGGCATAAAAGTGCTGTAACTATGCTTTATTCTGCAGAAAAGTCAAGTAACTGAGTTTATTTTACCAAACACAAAGTAGGAAAGAGGTGGAGGGAAATATATATATATATATATCATTTTTTAAAGACAGCTTTTTAGGAAAATTAAACATTGGAGAGGCCAACTATAATGTTCATGAAAACACCCAACCGATCAAAAGATGCTTTTCAACACACTTCTCTGTGAAGTCCAAACCGAACCAGACATTTCAAAGGGAATGTGTGCCATGCCAACTGAGGCAGAGGGAGGACTCATTTGACCAGCGCTCTTTTGGTAAAGTCTTACTCTCTTGTGCCCCATCTTAGCTGCTAAAAAGAGCCAGTGGCTGGAGAAGGAGGAGAAGGCCCGGCAGCTGAGGGAACAGCAGTTGGAGGAGCGCCGCAGGAAGCTGGAGGAACAGCGGATCAAGGCGGAGAAACGGCGGGCCACCCTGGAGGAGAGGCAGAGACAGAAACTGGAGAAGAATAAAGTATGTTTTGACAAGAACAACCGACTGTTAGAAAGTAATCCATTCAATATGTGATGGAGTTGTATTAGTGATGACAGTTACAGAGACTTATTTTTCTCTCATATTGCACTAATACCCAGAGGGAAACGTTTATGCCTTCCATCTAAATTGACAGCTGATCAGGGTCAGCTGCAGATGAGGGGAGATTTAGGATTGTGTTCAAGGATACCTATTACAGCCTTTTTCAGCACTGCCAACCAGTTCTGTTTATTGCTTTTGATGCAATAGACATTCAAATAACTGATATCGTTCCCTGTGTCCTTTCCAGGAACGCTACGAGAACGCCATCCACAGGTCAACCAAGAAAACGTGGGCAGAAATCCGCCAGCAAAGGTGGTCCTGGGCTGGTGGCCTAAGCCAGAACTCCAGCCAGAAAGAAGGTGAGTACGCTGCTGCAATCTGGATACACATCCTCATGAAATATTAACCGAAGAACTTCCCTTTAATAACGGAAAAATGTACTGACTCGTATACAAAATATTGATGGATGTTGTCCTGCTGGAATTTGTGCAACGTACAACTTTTATGGGCGATGGATTCTATCCGTTGAGGATTTATTTGTCATCACTGGCTATTGGGTTTCAGTGCCATTAACCTCCGACAGTCCATTAGAGGGAAATGATGTTGGCGTCACTTTTTTCACTGTAAACAAAAGCAGACCGTAAATCATTGGTTCTCTTCCAAAGATTGACCTGCTACAGCTATCTCATGTCCTTACACAGGTCTGTTTTTGTCTTTGAAGGGAGATGAGGCTTGTACGTCAGCTGTGCTGTCACAGATTAATAAAGAATTCATTATTGATTCAACTTTTATTTTTCAATCAGTAAATATGTGGGAAAAGAGTTTGTCCTGACAAGAGACCAAAACCCCCAAATCTTTAATTCACAATCATATACAACTGAAACATGCACATTTGAGAAGCTGGCACCAGCGAATATTTGACATTTTTGCTTGATATATTTCTTGAATATTTAATCAGTTATCAAAATAATTGATTCATTTTCTGATTTTGTTTACATTTTTTTTTTGTTTTTACAACTGAACCATTCAAGTTAGATTAGATTAGAAAACGTTATTAAGCCCCAGTGGGGAAACTCATTTGCCACCAAAAATGTATACAGACAACAATAGACTCATACCAACAACAATAGAGACAGTCCACAGTGCACAAGAGACACATTACAAGGAAGGAACAACACCAGAATCTGAAGCAATGCAGCCCGACATTGGTAAACGATCACCCCATTCGGTTGAATTATACCAAAATAGAGTTAGCGTTCTCTTTTATTAATTCAAACGGCAAAATCGATAGGTGTGCAGTGTTTAATGCTCCCTTTTGGGGCCGGCATATGAAGTCAGTAATTCTGCCCAAACGAATATCGGCAGCACAGGAAGTTTGTTTTTGTTCTATGTTTATCTGCTGTGTCGTCACTCCTCCATGTTAACACACCAGTTCCTCTGATGTGTCGGCTACTCCAGCTCTGTCCCAGCAAGCTGTTGCTCTTTAACATTACTTCAGGGTCATTAGCCGCTGATCATGACCAGACTGCGCAGAGTGAACATGTATTCAGCTGCTTTATTGCATCAGTTGCAGTAAGCAGGGTTGGCTGCGTAATAATGTGATAATGTACAAACTATCTTTTAATGGTTTGCTTCGGTCCCCTTTTGTGCCATCCTCTCGACTTGAAGCTCTAAAAAGTTCTATCTGTTGTCATGCAATCGCTTCTGCCATATGCCAGGGCAATTATTGACTAATCAATCTCTCCTTTGCTCTCCCTTCCTGGCTGAAACGAGGTAGCCAACAAGCCAAACAGACTGCAGCGGAGGGGCTGAGAGTTCGGGATGTTGTTTGTGAAAGTAGAGGACTCATCCTGGCTTCGTTCAAAAGAGTAAACAGACCATGTTTTTTTGATTTGGGAAAAGAGCAGAGTGTTCATAGATACCTGTGGTTGTGTGTGTCAGTGTGTGTATATATGTATGTGTGTATGTATGTGTGTGTATGTATGTATGTATGTATGTATATATATATGTATATATATATATACACACACACACTTGGGATAGATGCTAGTATTCCACATGGATGGTTTCATACATGGCTTAGTTGTTACGGTTATCTTTTCTTGTTCAGTGCTTGTTGGCAGCTTTTATAAGGTGGACATAAAAGGTTCTTAGTGGGGTTGACATGCCTTTTGGAATCTGTGTTGTGAAGAAGGAATGTTAATCTAGTGGGAGTTGAGAAGAAGTCTGCTTTTATGGTGATTTAAGTGAAATGAGTAAAGTCATTTTCTCTTTTACCTCAATGGAGTTGAATGTTCTGTAATGGACAGTTTGCAGCAAGGATACACAAAGACACACACAACCCGTAACACTTAGGACGGCAACAACAAACAGGACGTCGTTTACCAAGTGGTTACAAACGAGGTTCTGGAAGACAAACAATCTAAGTAGTCTGTGCAAATGAGCAGGATGCTGACGGGTTTAATAGGCCACTATCTGCCGTTTAACATGTGGACAAAGGAAACATTACATTTCTTGGTCCTCATAACGGGCACTTTTAAAACAACGCCCTGATGGTAACAGTTCTGGCTCCTGGCTCTCTATAAGGGAAGCGACCTTCCTAAGTTCCTGCTTGTGATGCATGACTTTAAGCTGGACATGATTCCTCCTTGAAATCTTACTAGCCACTTTAATGAGGCCACTGTGCCCTTATTGTTGGCCAAAGTCAAGTTCCTATGCCAAGCTACAATGCAGAACATTCAAACGGATTCAATAAAACTAATTCCCCTGTCAGGGTGATTAACGATACTTTGGAATTTAGTTTGGTGTGCTCAGCATTAACAATGCCATTTAAAATATTCATTAGCAAATGATTTATTTCTAACATGGTGTCCCTGTTTTCCTGGATAACCACACTGCCAGCAGGTTTGACGCAAATAAATAGTGCCGATGGAAACCGTTCAGTGTGTGGTGTGGATTATCCAGAGTAACAGGGACACAGGGATTTTGTGTTGTGTTGCACATTTCTCTTTTCCAAAGTTGTAAGCACCAAAACTAAATTCGATTCACCTCAGTTGCATTTAAGTTGTGGCAGAAATCTCCGAGACAAATATCTTGGATTTATTGTCATAGTTATTGTTAAAAGTTCCATATAAATAAGATAAGATAAGATAAGATAATCCTTTATTAGTCCCTCAGTGGGGAAATTACAGGATTACAGCAGCATTGCTCACAGTAATAAGTAAAACAAGTAGTATAATAACAGAATTAAGATAAAAGAGTAAAAAACAAGAAGAATATTATATATACAGACGGAGTAGAAATAGAATAAAGTGGAAATGATGACAATAATTTATTATCAAAATATACCACAGGTGGCAAGTCAGAATATAGGCATTTCTGTCATTTGAAAAAATAAGACCATCACGTTGGGAGACATTCAGAAATATAATCTCTCCCATGTTCCGTGCCATAGATGCCTGACGACGCACCCAGAGGCGAGATGAAGTGAACATCTGGTGCACTGTGCTCGTGTGTACTTTAAAGCAGTGGAAGTTATGATGCACACGGCCAGCGGTACTGTACTGTTGCCTTTGCAGTGTGTGGGTGTGTGTGTTTGGAGAGGCGTCATTCGAGCGCACCACACGACGCCACGGAAGCTCCCCCTCTAACGCTCAACCATGTGACCTGTGTGAACATCTGTGTGGCGCTCTCTTGGCTCCTTAGGCAGATGCTCTGTGTCAACGGTCAACCTGCCCAAACACGTGGACTCTGTTATAAACAAGCGACTGTCCAAGTCCTCTGCTACGCTCTGGAACTCCCCCAGCAGAAGTAAGGCAACCCCCCCCCGACCCCCTACCGTTTTAACTGTGTCCATCACTGTGCCACGCCAACACCTGCAAACCCGTACTTCATTGTGCTCCTCCCCTTCATGATTTCAGTCCCACTCTTTTGCTTGATGGTTGCCAGCTGACTCCCATTTCCATCTTCCAAAACCACTTTGAGTTCTTTTTGTTCACTCTCCAGAATTTGGGTCAGGTTTTTGTTCTGCGTGCTCATATGTTCATATGAGTTATGTGCTGTGTTCACATTTTGTTGTGCTGTCTTTTTACTATCCTTTTGTTGGTTCATCGTGTGGTGATGGTCATTTCATGTGTTTGCACAGTCAAAGACCCTTGTGTGCTCATTTTCAACATATTGGATACGGGATGTCTTTTTTTAATATCGTCTTGAATGCTTTGTTGGTTGATGATCCGGAGGTGGGTGTGATTTCTAAATGACAAACATTTCTTTGAATTATCTTTCTTTCAATCAAGCTTTCTTCATGCTGTGGGTTTGAGCAGCCTCACGTTAACCAGGTCACGGTGTACTCCTGCAGAGAAGGAGAAACTTCAGGGCTTGTAAAAAGTAGAGTTAGTGAGCGAGTCAGCATTTTTCAGGCGATAATGTATCGGAAAACTCCCCGGAGCAGATACTGTTCCTCTGTGCTGCTGGAAACATCGATGGGAAGCCACTCTATTCCTGTTGTCGGTCTCCTCTCCACCTGAACACTACAACACACCATGTCTCTGAACATTCACTGCAACGTCTTCTTCATCCTGCACCTTAAAAACAGAGAAGGACGTTTCGCCGCCAAATAAATACTGATGAGTTTTCACTCTTCTTTGGCTCTGTGGTTATAAATAACTGACTCACTGTCTAGACAAGCATGTCAAATAAGTCTCTTTCTCTTGGGTGGTACCACCATAGCCCGAGGTTATATTAGATGACTTTCTTTCTCTTATAATCTCTTTGGGTGGCACTGAGGTGCCTTATTGGGGCTCTGTGTATTTGATCAGGTCTTTATGGCGTGTAGACATACTGCTACAAGAACCATAACTTAAATACCTCTTTCTTTTCACTTCCCTTTGGTGACAGATTTTAGACTTTAAAGGTGAAGGCTGAAAAGATTGATTTCAAATGGGCTTCAGTTCCTCTAGTACTTCAGGTTTGGGTGTGATAAGCTCAGCAGAGTTCTGGCTCAACTGAGGACATCAATGGCGGACATGTTTTTATCAATCTGTTCTTCCAACCAGCAGCCCGTGGCCTTGCACTGAGTCCATGGGAGAGCAGTATAGTCGACCGGCTGATGACGCCAACGCTGTCTTTCCTCGCGAGGAGCCGCAGTGCTGCCAGTGTCCTCACCAATGGCAAAGATGGTTGTAAGTTGGGAGAGAAAGAACATTATTTTAATATCTAAATGCATTAGATTACACTGCCGTATGAATTGGTGGCACGCTTTTAATTGTGCGTCACCTTTCTCAGACTCTCCTCTCTGCCCCCGTTCGGCCTCAGCCAGTCCCCTCACCCCTCAGCCCCACCACCGCTGCTCCGACCGCTGGAGAGTGACGTCCAGCACACCCGACATCACCCAGCGGCAACACAGACGGAGCTCCACACCCGTAAGTCTGCCCAATTAGGAGAACCACAGGGCAAACGCTATCCGACAGTCAAGTAAGAGTTACAGAAACGGAAGACTCTCTTATACTCTTTTATTTTCCAGAATAAAAGCGAAGCAACGGCCATGAAATAAATAAATAATACCTGTACCAGACAGTGGCTGGATTGTTGTGACCAAAAGAGCAAAACATAGTACCTGACTAGACTCTTTTCCTGTACAACAACCGAGAGTGTATCTTATTATTTTTATTTTTAATCATACTTGAATGCTATCTTTGAATGGCACATGAAAAGATTGAACTGTTAACCCGTTTTCATCTTTTGTGTCATACAGATGGATAAAAACAAGAAGGAAAAGAAAGACAAGGAACGGGAGAATGAAAAGGAGAAGATTGCCCTCAGTAAAGAGAAGGTGCTGAAGAAGAGACAGTCTCTACCCAGTATGAGACACCGACCAGATCCAAGGTAAAACGCTTTATTTGGATTTAATTATTCATTTATTTTTACTTTAAGGCCAGTCAGTTCATTTAGAATTTACTCATAGTAAAACATAAAAAAAATCAACATTTTATTTATTTTTCTTAAATGTGAGGATTTGCTGCCCCCTTTGTGTTTTGTCAGATTATTTCTGAATGTTGGATTTCTGTTTGAAGATGCAATACAGACATTTGAAGATTACAACTTGAATTCTGGGAAATCATAACAAAATGATTTCATATTATTACTAATTGTGAAAATAATGGGCAGATTAATTCATCATGGAAATAATTGTCAGTTGCAGTTTTAAGTCATAGAGGTCTAGATTGAACATTAATATAGTTTATATATGGAAGGCAAGTTGAAACCTTGTGAAAGCTCCAACTGAAAAATGCACCATAAGGTATATAATGTAAAGCTACAATCTCTACTTCAAAAAATATACAATTTTCTTACAGAACCATTTGAAAAATCTGACATATTTGTACAGATTATAAAGGCCACTAAAACCGTATTGTAAATCAGGTTAACCATACAACCCCCTGACCCACAGCCTGTTGTGGTCAACAGCTTGGTTAGGCAGAGAGACCATGTTTATGTCTGCATTGTCATGACTGCATATTTCATGCACTGTTTGAGCCCAGACATGAAAGATGCCGAGAGGAGCGGTCATTTCCTCTCGTATCCCCAGGCCACTGAAGTCAATGACATCTATGACAGATGGGATGGAATAGGAGAAAGAAAGTTCCCTTTGATTCATCAAAAAGGACACAAAGAGCTTGGTAAAGCTGTCGGTGCCAGAGGGCAAGAGGAAATAAAAGATCTCCTTCAGCATAATGGAGGTTTCCCCTTCAAGTGTTGCTTTGTCTGTGTATCGCTGGGATGCTGGCCGAAGGGTGATTTCAGCCCACGGCTAGCACACTGTGTCCATCAATAATTGATGCTAAATTTCCCATTTGCCTTATATTTTACCCGTGTATTTTCCTCTCTTTCAGTCCGAGTCCTTTATCAAGACCACGACCGTCATCCCCAGCTGTGCCCAAGGGTAGAACTGCCTCCCCCAGCCCTGCTGCCTCCCCCAGGCCTCCATCCGCACGTGGAAGCCCGTCAACTCCAAAAGGACGACCGAAAAGAGCCAGGACCCCTGGCAGGATAGACCACCGCACCTCCTCCCCCATCCCCCTCGAAAGAGTAAAGGAGCCTCGCAGGCCCGCAACTCCCGAACAGAGAAAGAGTGAGAACAAGAACAAGTTTTGATGGGGATTATTTCTGTCTGGGTTAAATTGAACAACTCATACTCTAGCACTAACCCTACATTTCCTTCTCGGTGAGTCGTAATTTAGGATGCTTCAGGTATCAAGTGAAACAGTAAAAAAAGAAAAAGCCAAATTTGTTCCCAATGATGACACCAGTCCTTATCACCCATTCTCTACCAGCATTGATACTGTTAATTATAATTGTATTTCTTTCTAGGGCATTAGCAGGTATGTTGCTTAACCTTGGGAAGAGTAGTTTGACAAAACAGATTTGTTCAAGGTCCAGTTACTATTACATATTATTTCCACCCATCTCAAGCTTCATCAGTGATGGAGATTATTCAGTTGACATTGCCTGACCTATGTTGCAGACGAAGAGCATAAAAGGGGTTGAAAGCTGTGGTACAAGCAAGCAAGTGGACCTTTAGTACAGATTATTATTATTATTATTATTATTATTATCATAAGGCTTAATTATCCCTGAAAACAAAGGCAATGTGAGCCACACACAGCTCCACAGGCTGCATCTTGTCACACACAGCACTAAGAGGCTTCACTAATCAGCCTTAATTATGCAATTACCAAATTCTTAGACTGAATCTGTGGTTGTTTACAATTTCCGGTTGCTGGGGACAGACTGTTTCACAGTGAAGAGAAAAGGCTGCGGTTGAATGTGTTATTAATAATGTTTGATCAGCAACACTTTTAAGAGTCATTACCCTTCTGTAACACTCAATTTCCCTGTGGTTCCTACCATCGCAGTTGCCTCGGCCCATCCCTCGAGCACGACCGTTACAACCACTGCAGCCTCCCCCTCGCCTGAGCCGGTCCACTCGGCTCCTTCTGTTGCTGCTTCGTCACCGTCGCCGTCACCGTCGGCCAAGCCCATGGCGGGCACCAACAACCCAGAGGAGGCCGCTCGCATCCTGGCAGAGAAGCGCCGACAGGCCCGGGAGCAGAGGGAGAGGGACGAGCAGGAGCGCCGCGAACAGGAGGAGAAGGAGAGGTCAGAGGTTTTTAATATGCCTCAAAACACAACCTGAGATGGTCGGCCCAGTGTTGACTTTGCATCGTCAGAGATCTCTCAAGTTCTTTCACAAAAAATATATTAATATAAAATATAAATGACGGTGACTGACAGTTATTCCCCCAGCTGTGTTCCCATTTATGAGTTTGGTCTTTTAACTACTCATTACTGTGTTTTTATAATAGAACACATTTTTTTGTGACGATTTATTGGTTTAGAATATGCTGCAAAACAAACCTCACCCATTTAGCTATTTCCCATGTAATGGATATAAATAGGCTACATGCACCATCCTTTATCCATAATTTATGTCTTAATAAGATCTCACCCAACACTGCCCGTGATGTGTGGAAGTATTAAGAATTTGATAGCTTGTTGGCTGCTCGTAACCACAGCTATTTACAGCTTGGAAATTGACATGATCACTTGTTGTCATACTTCCAATTGTTTCCATCTCTGTATATAGTTTGGTTTCCTGTTGCTTGTGCGTCAATGTCAACTCAGCAGAGATGGTGTAAACTAAAGATGAAATGTCCCGTCAATGGAATTAATTACCTTTTTATATTGTTTACATCATTGAAATTGGTTGTCACAGGATTTTTTGGTGAATACTTAGCCTCATGCCCTTTTTAGGATCCTGAGAGAGGAGCGAATAGCTCGGGAGGCAGAGGAGAGGCGACTTAGGGAGGAGGAGGCACAGGCCATGGCCGAGGAGCAGAGGAGGAGGGACGAAGCCCAGCGCCTGCAGGACGAGAAGGAGGCCGAGGAGAGAGCCAAAGCCGAGCAGGAGGAGAACCTGCGCCTACAAAAACAGGTATATGGACTGTCAATGCAGAGAGCATGCTGCAATAGAAGTGGTTGGTGAGGTTGCAGTGGAAGGGTCTGGTTAGTGAGATCAGGGCCAAAGGAACTTGCAAGTACTTGAAGCTCATAGCAGGGACAAGTTCCATAATGCACCACTGTGAGAGTTATGACTGCCTTTTTAAATGAAGGCTAAGACCCGCATGCACTCCTCACACCATCCCAGGCACTTTACTCACCATGCCACAAACGTCACTTGTTTATTGTCTCAGCTGCTCATGTCATTGACCTTTTGAGAACGGGCAGGTCCAAAAGCATAGTGCAGTATGTTCTGCGTCAGTGGGATGTTGTTGTCCTATAAGGGAACATATTAATCCAAACTGGTGAGCCGGTGGCTAGAATGAATGTGTCCTTTTTCTTTTCAGTTGGTCATATAAACATTACGCAATATTGACTCTTTCTGTGTTTGTCGATGTTGTCAGGGAGAAGCGGATGAAAATAATAGTGATGCTTGATTCGTAGAAAGAGAACATGAGACTGTTCATTCCAGTATTGGTTTATCCTGGAGACCTGTAATATGATCAGCTCTGGCATTGTCTTCTTGATTATGCTTTGCCACCCCCTTGTGGTCTTTTACTGAAGTGGCATTTGTGGTTAAACGTGATCCAATATAATTACCCAAAGTATTGTATTTCGCTTTGAGTGGTCCTCACAAGACTATTGATGTTGAAAATAGATCTGTTTGGCTCAAAGGTACTGGAAAGTATTCATTTATGTGGCTGTAAACAATAATTGCACAGAGCAACCACACCCTTGTTATGTAAAAGCTGTGTTATTTTGGCTAAGTTTTCTTTCTTCCTTTCTGCCGGCATTTAAATAATGGTTGGATTCTCTCCTGTGTGTTTCAGAAGGAAGAGGCTGAGGCTAAAGCCCGGGAGGAGGCGGAGAAGCAGCGTCTGGAGAGGGAGAAACACTTCCTGAAGGAGGAGCAGGAGAGGCTGGAGAGGAAAAGGGTAAGGCAATAGATCTGTCCTCCCATCACTTCTGCTTACAGACAGGTTTTAAAGTCACCCAAAAAGGAAATGCGCATTTTAAAAAATAATAAATGTAGAACTTTAAATAATTAATTAATTAATTACTAATCTTTTCCCAGAAATCGTTAGCTAGATGCTTTGGGAAAAAACTGCCGTAAACATTTTTTTTGTAGGTTGATTGCTTTAAAAAGACCACGCTCTCAACTGCATATAGCTCCCACAGTGGAGGTATTACAGTCTATATTATGTTCACTCCGTGGTCGGCCTTTTGACGTGACAAAAGCAGGCTTGAAAGTTGAGTCCCTGAAACCAAGATGAAAGATGTTTTTGGCTTATCCTGGATTGGTTGTCTGCATGCCAGGATTCAATGGGGCTTAGACTGTGTGTCGAGCATGAAGCTATATATATATATATATATATATATAAAAATATAAAATCTGCACAGCTCCACACAGATGACTGGCACAGAGAGGTCTCCATTATTATTTATATATATAATATGTATGTGTGTGTTTATGTATCTGTGTGTGTGTGTGTGTGTGTGTATATATATATGTATGTATATATATATATATATGTACATGTATACATATGTGTATATATACGTATGTATGTATGTATATATATACGTATGTATGTATGTGTATATATATATATATATATATATATATATATATGTATGTATGTATGTATATATATATATATATATGTATGTATGTATGTATGTATGTATGTATGTATGTATGTATGTATGTATATATATATATATATATATATATATATGTATGTATGTATGTGTATATGTATGTATGTATATATATATATATGTATATGTATGTATGTATGTATGTATGTATATATATATATATATATATATATATATATATATATATATATATATATATATATATATATATATATGTTTAACACAACATAATGGAGGCCTCCCTGTGCCAGTCATCTGTGTGGAGCTGTGATGATCTTTTTCCCATGTATGCATGTGTTCTGTGACCATGAACATCTACTCTAGTATGCCACCCACATCTCCAGTAAGCTCACGCTTCTGTGTACAAGCTAAGCCTTTCTGTCCCCCCTCCTCATCTTATCGAGGCTGGCTCAAGCCGGGCCGCATGCTGGAATTGGCCCACAAGAACAGCACAAGAACAGCTTGTCCTCTGCCCCAAAGACTCACTGTTTGGTAGGCCGGTCTACCAAAGCTGACCGGCCTACTTTTGTTATCGCCTCAACAAAGAAGTTTGTGATCGCTGAGCACAGGTGGTGCACAGGTGGTGCACAGGTGGTTCGAAGTATCCTGAAGGCCGACACAGCCGTGCGTGTGTGAGCTGTCCTTGAATAATCTCAGATTTTAAAAAATGCTTCACTTTTATGACTGGCAGCTGGAGTTATGGTCTTATGTCCCAGACTAGCAGTGTCCTCAGATCGAGTTTGCATCGGACTTCTGTGAATACAAATGAGTCACGCAGAGTATAGTGACCTCAACCCTACTTCCCTGTCTGACCTTCCTGCGCTGTTGTTCCTGTTGAATACACAAGATCTGCTCCATCATTGTTTATTATTATTATTACAACTCTCCGTCTGGATTGCATTCACTTCAAGCCAAATGGCTTTAGATACCAGACAGGACCCCGTGTTTAACAGCTGGAAATCTTTATTTCTTAAATTTATAAAACACATCGGCTTTTGTGTGTCATGTTTAGAAACTCTACAAACAAACACTAAATAAGTTCTGTTTTTGACATTGTGTTCTATGTGGTATGTTCCTTTGTCTTATCCCTCACTTTCTTCTGTCAGCGTCTGGACGAGATCATGAAGAGGACACGCAAGACGGACGGAGGCGACAAGGTACATTTGCTGTTCTGTTTGAACCAAAACAGGCGGAAACTCGACTTAACAATACAAATGACTGTAATTATCTCCCATCTTCCCAGAAAGAGACCAAGTCCTCCCCTCTCACAAACGTCAATGACAAAGAGGCAGAGAGCAGCAAAGGTAAGCAGAACATCAGTCTGCCCTTTAACAAAAACATCCTCAACTAATGGAGGAACATTATTACCCACTGATTACCCCCCTTTAATCAGCAGGAATCGTTCAGGGTCTGACCTCCCCATTAATGTGTCATCTGTGAAGGGATTTCAAACAAAGTGGATACTTTGTAGCCAGAATCCACTTTAATTTCCTACTTAATGCTTAAATGTGCAAATCCACATCAACTACAAAGTCGATTTTTTAAGGTGTCTTGAATCATCCCACCTTTAGGCTGATACTTGTTGACCCATAAATGCACCATCTCTCCACTGCTTCTTTTGACCTCTTCCATATGTTAGAATAAACAGTTACAGGTACTTCACTGTGCTTTTGTTCCCTCATTTCCCATGCGAGTCATCCTCACACCAGAGTCTTTTGTATAAAAGGGTTCTTAGATTATATCTCCGCCTCATATCCTGCACAGCTGCTGTCTGAGTTCTTCTTCTCAGTACAATAGGACCCATGTGTGTTTGCTTGTTGTCCACGCTGTGGGACTGAGGGACTTAGAGAGGAAGAGTGGGCTCATGGCAAAAGCCTGCTTACTTTAGGAAGAAGTAATAATATCAAGACACATGTGATGTTGCAAAGGCCGTACCAAAATCCACTCTTCCTGCAACTTCTAATTCATCCACCCATTATCTGTAGCCGCTTATCATCAGATTAAGGGTTGCGGGGGGGGGGCCTGCAACCGATCCCAGCTGACAGAGAGACAGACGACCTCTAATTCAAGTCAATTTTAAGTCCAGTATCATGCATCACTAATTCCCCCCAGAGGACTTTCCGATCTGAACAGCACACCCTCTGTCCTTACACCCTCGCAGCGGATAAGGAAAAGCTCAACCAAAGAAAACAATATTTTAACAGGGGGGAAACAAATGGAAGAAACCAACCATATTAAGAAGCATATAACTTGATAACCTCCTTGTCTAAGCGTCTGCGTCACGTTCAGCAGATGAGTAAGACGAAGGGGATCAATGTGGCCTGTAAGATATGCTGTTTGTCAATGTTCCCCAATGCAGGAAGACATTAGCCAGCCACTTATGTGGTCGGAGGCCTGGCAGGCACGCCTCCATTCTAGTCAGGGGTGTGGCAATCTGTCTCAACCACAGCCAAGTACTCAGCAAAGCAGAGTTGGGGGGGGGGGGGACTCTGGGCTACACAGGAATAAATGGCCCAGGGAAATGTGGCATCCCTTTCTTGCCTATTTAAGTTTGCCTCACGCAGTTTGGTGTTGAATGTTGAATGTGAGTGATCATGTTGCCGTGCATTGTTTACTACACTGGATAAGTCACAGTTTTACTTTGTCTCCTCTAGCATCTGCTGATTATCAGCCAAAGCCAGAGATCAATCTGCCCAATAACGTGCAAGAATATGGACAGACGAGCGTCAAAGAAAGGTAAATGTGCCTGTGTTGATGCGAGACCACCGTGAATCGTATTAAACTTGTGTGCCAAAACAATCACCCATCCAGCCTGCCGGAGGTTTGCACTGTTGTAAACTTCCACTCCAAGTATTACAATTGTTTACTGAGGACCTGAATCCAGGGTCTCCTTGTGTTTTTTGGTGGTTTCTTGAAACATTTACCCTTTGTATTTGAATACGCTTCTTGGGGTATATTTTAAAAGACTCCCGCAATTGGAAGGCGATGGAATGACTCGTACGTTGCATGAGTCACTCTGATCCATCATAACTAAAACCATATTCTGCTATGTGTCTCCCTGATATAGCAGCCCCTCAGTCCCAGTGGTCAACGGGTTCCAGCCCACGAGACATGAAAACGGTCTATCCACTAAAGAAGACACTGCCCACTTTGGAGATATCATCCATCTCGCAAATAACGGCCACACCAGCAACGGAGCACGGGATAAGTCCGAGAGCAGCATGGCCACCGAGCCGATCCTCACGTTTGAGAGTGAGGAGTCGTTCATGAAAAAGGCAGGCCCCATGAAGCCTCAGCATGTTGCAGGTACAGAGTTACAAACACATATCAAACATGATGTCAAACACTTAGACTTTAGATCTAAAGTAAGCTAAAAGGACATAAATGAAAATATAAAGGGTGTCGAAGGTAAGAAAAAAAACTATGAAAAACAATTATATATGTGTGTGTGTATGTGTATATATGTGTATATATATATATATATGTGTGTGTGTGTGTATATATATATATATATATATATATATATATATATATATATATATATATATGTGTGTGTGTGTGTATATATGTATATTTATACATACATATACATACTGTGTATGATGTAATCATCTGATGTAGTATGACCTTGTTTCATGTTATCAGTTAAAGGTCGAGTGGTATTGTTTTAGATGAACTAGACATTAGCTTCCAACTGAGCTGTGAGTAAAGGGCTTCAAGTATTCTCAAAGGAAATGACGACATGGCTTCAAGGTCCGGTATAGCTTACGAACCTATTTAAGGTTTGAGACGGCGCAAGATAATGCTTTCTTGATCCACAGAGAACGAAATTAATAAAAAAACTGATTACAAATCGAGATTTCCACAAAGACCCAATTACAGACAGTGTCCTGTTTATTAACATCCTAACAACCAGATTTCGAGTCGAAGGATCTCGCTTTGCCAAGAACACCGATGTACTAATCTGATCTGTCCCTAATAAAAAGCAGCAGCAGGCAGAGCCACAGCTCATTTGTAAAAAGCTTGTGTACAAGGCGGCTGTACAAGGCACCACGGTTAGTGCTGTTGTGTTTGGCACAAAGCGACAGCCAACCCCAATGTGTACTCCATAGGTCATCTCTCTAGTGAGAGTGAGTACCCCCTGATGAGTGGGTGGTGTGGCAACGAGACTCCATTTACACTCTCAAAGGGGTGGAGATGAGATATGGAAGAACTAGTGGAGGGAAGGGGAAAGAGAAACGGGGGTATCTTTATACTGATGACAGCTTTTATTCAGCAGCTCCACTGACTTGGGCCTGATCCCAGACAGGAATTCCTCGAATAGCAGCGGCGGTGAGGAGACCCTATCCACTAGTCCTTCACTGCGAAAGGGCTAGAAACAAGACCCCGTGGCAATTAAGCAGCATATCACTCCTCGCCGAGCCGCAACGTCAGCAGCACCCTACAGCTAGCTCTTAATCCTCACCTGTTTGCCTGAAGACTAGCCAGCAGTCAGAGATAAGTAAAGCAAGCGGGGGGAAAAGCCCACGGACATCTTTCCTGAAAGCACTCCACTTCCTCCGTTTCACGCCGCTTGCCTTTTAACTCAGTTATACAAAGAGTGAACATTCTCTCCTCTCATGTTCACTCCTGTAAATCAAGATTCTGGAGACCTGGCAGGACATTTCTGTTCAAGGTTTATTGATATTAAATGTAACCTCGTGGTTGTCAATTTATTTTGAGGCTCGCTTCGAGGGTTTATTTGAATGTCCATACTTGTTGAGGATATGGCCGTTCTTGGCCTACTCAATTATAAACTTATCTCACACGTTGGGCTCTTTTGATGATACAATGGCTTTCACGACAGACCTTTCCATTACGAGACAGTTTGCGTTAATGGCCCTGTAACATGTTTAACATTTAGAATTGTCAACAGGTCAGAGGTTTACGGACCATGTCATTGCTCATATCAAAGTGAGTGACTTTGCCCTTTGCCCTCTGCCTCCCTTCCAGAGGTCCTGTGACCTGCAGCGTTGAAGTGCTCGTCTCCTGGGCCACGGAGCTTTCCCGAGCCCTGACAACGCGTGAATGGGGGAGCCTTGTGAGCTTTGCCAACCATTTTATTTCATTTTCTTCAAAGCCCCTAAAAGCAAATATACTTCTCTCTGAAGATGAAGCGGGCCATGGAAGAAAAAGATGAAGATGATGATGTTGATGATGATGATGATGATGATGATCCAGCATCAGGACACAAAAGCAAAAGACAACGGGGATGAAAGGTGTTGCTGCATGCAACACAGGTGTGTCAGTGTTACCATTTGTAAAACATCTTTGTGGCATAGATTCCATGCACCTTAATACTCAATAGTATCATCCTTTTGTACATTACTGTACAGCTGAGTAATTATTACCATACGCTGTCAGTGTTCTTTTCTTTTTTCTTTAGTTATTTAACTGAAAGAGAAATATAAAAGACTGGGTACATTTTTGTGAATAATGTAAATTAACTTTGTGTGATGGACAAAGGAGGTCTGTGGTTTAAAGTTTTATGAAATGGAGTTTTATGTTACTCTGCTCTGAGTAGACCCTCTAAGTAAGTCCTGGTCTGTATAAAAAAGCTACATGTAACAGTTTTTGTAAAGTTAAATAGAGAAATGTGGATGCAACAGCTTCTTACTATCTGTGCAAATCTCGGCTATTATTGATTGTACGCAGAACTGGATGTAATAATGAGTGTGCAACTTCACCAATAAGAACCCACAGGTAATTTATGGTCAAATCCATAGAAACTGGGATTTACTCCACTATTAAACAGTTAAAACTGTTTTGTTTCTCTCATATGCATTGAGATTACATGGACTCGTATGTATCTGAAATGCTGGTGCGTGTATATGCTCTAATTATTTTGATGTGCGTTACGTCAGTGGGAGCATCCTGAGTCTTATTAAAGGCCAGCTGTCCAGTCTGCCGTCTCGCCATCCATTTGTCTGGGTTAACAGTGCGTTTGATGAGCTCGGGAAAACAACTGCAGGACGAAAGAAATTATACAGATGTTCTCAATTAACTGTTGAATCTCACTGTCAACCTTTTTCAGGTTCATTCATCTAAAAAACGGCGTTGGAGTTAATCCTCATTTCTGATTAAATTGACCTTTTTTTTTTTTTTGGAATGACTGTTTTATTTGTTTGACTTTCCTGAGACAATCTTGACTTTTGAGGGGAAATGCCCACTCCCACGCTAACCATTGGAAAGCACATTTAGAGATGGGACCAGAAGGCCTTACAGTGGATGTGCAAGGCATGTGAGTTGGCTCAGCTGTCCATCTCACTTTGGCTCTCCTTTTACAAAATCCCCACAGGGGGTACATGCCATTTTAACTGCTGCTCATTTCTCTACTTAGTGGTGACCAGCAGGAGGCCTGGCACCCTGTTTCAAGACAGCTGAAGTGCATTACAAACACAATTTATGTCCCCTTCTATCAATTGCGAAGACATACCACACTGATCATCATGTTGAAGTTATGTGATTTAAATGACTTATTGCCGCTTGCGATATGTAGTTAAGCTGAACCTTTTGATGCACAGACGACCACTTGACTCCCAGTTGGCTGCATACGGATTTGATCACCATGCGGTTGAAAGCTCTGAGCAATGCATGCAAACTCTGTTTGAACTATCTACCTTTTTAAGAGGGAAAAGTTGTTCATCAAAATGTAACGGAAACCTGAAGATGGAAAAAAAAAAATGCAGTATCATCAGATTCATCGCCGAGGTGACCCATCGTACATGTGAGGAAGATTTCAAGTAAGTGGGAACCCTGTTTGTTTTAAAGCTCTCAACTCAATGACGCATGGTTGTTTCCACTGGAAAACAGTATTCTTCTTACAATGTGTTTATTCCTACAAATTATCCCCCAATCATCCAGATGCTGGCAAAAAAAAAAAGTGCATCGGCGCTTTGAATGCCACCGGTTCACCATTATGACCAACATATTTAAATTCACAATGTGAGACATCATCACACATTGCTCATAGTTTGAATATGCAACAGCCAGTTGGCCTCACAGGCTTCCTATTTTTAAAAAAATAAATAAATATAAACCTCCACTGACGCATAAGTGCAAGTTTCGACAACATGATCTCACGGGTTTAGTACTTTGCTACCACACTGGACCACCTGCTGGCAAAAACTGTATTCATCAACCCCACCAGAGGGTGCAGCACTGCAGCACGGAGGTGATGGACAGAGTGTTACATGAATGTTTTTCAAAACAGTTCTCTAGATTCATGCCGACTGGCCCAAGTTTGATACAAGTGTGTCACCATGCAAGTTGTTTACATGCAAATCTAAACATTTCTAGAAAAACTGCAAAAAATCATAGTCCCTTCTGTAATTCTGTATGCGGTCTCGTCGAGCCCCGGTTATGTGTAGTGCTTCTCAGAGGGGTCTGGAGGATTAGTGGGCTCTATTTTTAGGCAGGCGTCAGCGAAGCAGTGCACTGTTACAGGCGGAGGGAGGACTGCCAATTCTCAGAAGAAAGATTTGAAAAAAAAAATACTTGAGTTAAATTTGTGGATGGTAAGGGTTAAGGTTAACCAGTTAAGGTTAGTGCTGGTTTGTCGGATAGTTCTAGTGTACGCCCCCCAAAGTGTGTGTTCATGCCACGTTTACTGATGGGAGCATTGGAGGTGTTACTATCCATGACTCTATGTTACTCTCCTCCTCACTGGTTGAGGATAAATAACTTCTTACGGGCCAGAAAGAAAACTTAAAGGGCATGTTGTCAAACCTTTGTTTTACTGTAGTGAATGTAATGTAACGCGTCTGCAGGATGCCTTTTGGACACAAGCTCACAGCTCACGGTTGATTCAGACATAAATCTCTGCACTTGAGGACTGTGAGGAATCTTGCAAATGTGCAAAATTCCTTATGGCAAGTGTGCCCGCTCCGCCTCCATTTTAAGGAGGGGGGAGGGGGGGGCACACTGAGTCACACTTCAGAGTCACACTCCAGATAAGACAACCACTGCTACAGTTATGCATACATAATAACCATCAAAGTCCATGCCCCAACCTCTGTTTAGTGTTCATGCTCGCTAACCCCCCCCCCTCCCCCTTACATTGACCCATCTTTATCTGCTCAGCAACAGGCTCGCTCTCCAGCTGCTCTCATATGGCGGTGCATTATTGACAGGGCCACAGAAAGGCAGGCACCCACAGCAAGCCTGTTTCTTGATCCTCCTCTGAGCTGTCAGGGCAGGGCAACCTTTCAGCTATTCCGACAGGAGATGGCCAGATTTAAGAGCAACCCCCATCAGACAGGGCTTTGATACCACAGAGCTGACCTCAGAGGTTTCACAGAGAGCCCAGGGCTCCGCATCCCCTCAGGGTGGTCGCTCGGTACGAGGAGCAGCTGATTCTAAACAGGCAGCTGTTGGATTGTCCCAACGAGTCGGGTGTAAGAACTCTTTGATGAGGTTCTTCCTGAAGGTATGATGTTCCAACAAACCTCAAGTTTTTAACGAGTCTGACCTTAGTGCACTCTGCATCCACATTATTGTGAGATGAAGACATGTTTTTCTTTAGGTACATGTAAATAAAGGTATTATCTGAGAAATTGTGAACATATTTATTGGACAAGAAGGGATTTACCGTGAGGATGCTTTTGCTTAGTGGTTTATCGGACCATAGCAGTAGCTTGACGTAGTACAGGAGTAGTGTATTCAATGTTAGCAAAAGTTGAAAGGGACCTTGAATGATTCAAATGAGAGAACATTGAAAAATCCATCTTGGTCATAAAATATATATTACGTCAGAAAATTGGAATATAAAAAAACCCTAGTACAGTAAGTATTAAAAAAAAAAGACTAGAAAGGTACATCTGAAATAATGCCATAAAAATAATTTCATTGTATAGTAGTTACATTTCTTTATACAGTTATTGTATAGTATGGTATTGTATGCCATATAAAAATAGGATAGTATTGTCATAACAAAGTCATAGTGTAATAAACCATATAAATTTCGGAAGAAATTTCAGAAAACATAGCATAGAATGCAATAAAAATACATAGTATGACTTTAAAAAAAAGTCATAGCAGAGTTTGACTTTTTAATTTTTTTAAAGTAATTGTATACTATGTCTTAAGTTATAGAAGAGCATGTCTTAATTATGTCGGTAAAAAGTCATGAAAAAAGTAATTGTACAGTATGTTAAAATAAGTCATATGTTGAACAAAATTGGAAAAAGCCATAGTAAGCAATGTTATAAAAAGTCATGATAGTATGTCAAAATAGCCATAGTGTCAAAAAAGTCATAGTAAGCAATGTTAAAAGTCATAGTATGTCAAATGTCAAGAAGTAAGGATAGTCTGTCAAAATAGTACAGTAGGACAAAAAAAAATCAGGATAGTATGTCAAAAGGTCATGTAGCATGTCAAAAGGTCATGTAGCATGTCAAAAACGTCATAGTATAATATGTCAATAAGTATAAAGTATAGTATGCAGCAAAAATGTCATCCATAGAAATGGCAAATTAAAGTATGCCAAAAAAAAAGAAGTGATTGTGTACTATGTTTTAGAAAAGATAATAAAAAAGTCAGTGGACAAACCGACCAGCTGACTAATACTGCTCTACAGCCACTCTGCTACCGTGGCTAACGAGCCAAATAACAAACTACACCCAATATAGACCATTACACAGTTTTGATTGCTATGCTTTGTTATCGCTTTAATTTGGAGCTAAACAGTTTTATAGCATCATCACCAATCAGCACACAGAGGACAAGCGGCCTCTATTCTGCCAGCTTGGTTATTTTCAGTTCATGGGATAACTGAGACTTAATCCCAGTTGAACACTCTGTGCCAGCTACAAGAAGAGTTTTCTTTTTGTTCCATATGGAGGAAACTCTAAAGCTCATGAGGAGGAGCTCATGGGGAGGAGCTCATGGGGAGTAACAGAAGGAGCCAAATATAAAGTAGAAATGGGATCCTCTCTGGTGGTGCTTTCTGTTAGTGTTGGCTCTGTATAGTCCAACTCACATAGAGGATTTCTCTCATTGTTGGTTTCCATTGGGAATCTCTGTCTGATTTAATGTTGGGAGACTTTCACAACGTCATGCTTTTGGAACAAGAAATTTTAAATATAGTTTTGAAAAGAATGACTCAATTTAGTTAATGATGCTAAGGCACTTCTTGTTGTTGTTTATTATTTTATCTTGCCACAGGAAAAAGAAGCCGCATGGGCGCTCTTTGAATTTTTTTTATTGCAGTCATTTAGTCTCAAGGCGTTAAGGTGTCGTTTGCAAGTGTCTGGGTGTCTATCTGTGTGGTTGTGTGTGTGAGCGACAAACACACAGAGACAGAATGTCTGTGAATTTGTGTTTGCATTCCCACTGCTGTTCGCATGTGAGTTTACTGACTGTTTTTTTAAGTGTGTGTGTGTGTGTGCGTGCGTGTGTGTGTGTGTGTGCGTGCGTGCGAGCGAGAGAGGCAGAAGCAGCGAGTGTGTTTGCATGACACATGAGAGCAGCCGTCCGGGACCCTGGAGAGTAGAAGGAGCAGAGAGAGGGGGGCTGAAACTACCGTTCGCCCGGCGACAGTGGCCCTGAGTTGTCAACTCTGTCAGAGAGAAAGCATTTGGGTAGTGGAAGGAAAGTAAAAAAAAAAAAAAAAACAGTGACACATTTCTGTTTCTCACCACACTGGGTCAAAGAGCACGCCTCGCTTCAACAAAGTGAGAGGAGCGCTAGTGAAAAAGGAGAATGAGAATTAAAAGACATTTACATAAACTGCCATAAAACACCAGGTGAGGAAAAAGTAACACCCGCGTTTGACTTGAATGCTGTTGAACAAAGCTGTTTAACGAGCCTCTATGGCCAAATTCTTTCCATGCATTTTTCTTCGTCTGGTGTTAACATAGTGTGACATAGTTTGCTTTTCATCAGGCAATTTTCGTAGTTTGTTGTCACAAGGATAAAAATATAGATAATAAATACTGATGGCCTCCTGTAGGAAGTGTGAATATACATCTGAGTGGACTTGCACAGTCCTGCTGTATTCATTAGGAGTACTACTACTTAATCAAAAAATATGCATGTACCTATTAAAAAAAAAGTAGCTTTCAAGAAAACATTTATAAAAACACTTTTTTTCTCTGTTTTCCAGTGGAGAAACACAGCTGCTTCTCACTTTGTAGAGAGGAAAGTCCCCTTTTGCAAATCATTGTGACATCCATTTTTTTTCTCAGTTTTCTGCATTTTCAGTCTCACATATGAGAGGAAGCTAGCTGGCTGACGGTGCGTAACACTGTTGACATATACAGCACACCACTGTCACCTTTGCCTTGTAATTGTGTCTTTAAGTGCTCTTGTTGTACTTCTATACAATTCAGTTTTGTACATCTCTTTGAATACATTGTTTCTAAACGTTATCTGTAATTTCCCCTCTGGGGTTCAATAAGGCTTATCTTATCATACGGTTATATATTTCAGATATTATCCCATGTAATCAAGTAGGACTGTGGTTGAAATGTAATTTCAAACAGATGATATGGAGTCCCCTTACTCTTTGCAGCATGTTTTAGGGTTTAGAAATGGAAATAAAAGGAGGATATCCGGAAGAAATGCACTGTTTGAAGCCTGAACTAAGAAGCAACAGTAATATTAAAAAAAACCGGGCTGTGTGAACATACAGCACAGATGGACACAATAAACTAAGTTATCATAACCACATGATGCTAAACAGAGTGACATACCTAACCTGAAGTGTAGAAATGTAAAACAATAGTCCACTGTAAGGGCAGCAGCCCTGTGTGACATGCGAGTTAAGCCTGTTAGCTGATATTTGCTAATCAGCAATAACAAAAAGTACAGCTGATGCTGATGGAACTGCTGAATGTGCATCAAACCAAAATATTGGACAAACATCTGATGATGGACTCTGCATGAAACTCAGGGGGGTCACCATAAGTTATTTGAATTTATCCTTCTGGGGACATTTTCAACACATTTCATGGAAATCCACCCAATTGTGATTGAGACTTTTCACTATTATAATTGTGATATTGGGCTATATTGAATAAACTTGTCTTGACAATAACACCTCAAATATGAACCGCTTGATGGCCTAAGAGAAAAAGTCACGATATCACTAAATTCATCATCAACATGAATGTCTGTACAACATTTCATGGCAATCGATCTGAAAGTTGTAGAGATATTCAGTCTGGATGAAAGTGGTGGCCCGTTACCGTCCCTCGAGCCATGCCGATAGCAGGGCTAAAACACGAAGCAATGTTTTTCACCCATCCTCTCAGACCAGAACTAATTACAAATAAACCGCAGCTGTCTGCAAGAGTCTCGGGTCTTGCAAGTTCACTTTCTACCATCATGAAAGAAACAAAAAGCCTGCGTCCTAATTTTATATTTGAAAGTCAGCTAATAGAGAGCCGGAGATCCCCCCACAGGGTCCTGACCTGGAGTCATCTATTTGCTCGCGGCCTCTGTCAGCGCCCTGCCCCTCTGCCCTGTGTTCTCAGATTCTCATGTTGGTGTTTGTTCAGCAATATGCAGCCTACAGAAGGCCACTTCTGCTGCTCCACATTTTTGTCTCCGTTTTTGCATGGTATAGAAGTGTCAGATTGCATATGCCTAATCAGCTCCAGACTGCTTTTTTTAATTTCTTTTTTTAAAGAGTCCTGCAGAGGTTTTTGTCCCACCCCCACCCCTCCCGCTGTAATTTCCCAAACAAGTAAATAATTGCCGATGGTTGGCATCAATAAAGCCACCGGGTTGGCATGGAGAAGAGTAAGCTGGTTACTTCAAAAATGCTTTGGAGTTTATTTAATTTATAAACTTGCATAACTCCGACAATAAGTGCAGCCAAGACGGGCTGCAGTGTGCCAGAGAACTGTGCTTATATATATATATATATACATTCATTAATTAAAACAGAGGTATATGCTGCAAGGGAAGCTTGTGTTTTGCTTTTGTAAAAACTGAGGGGAGCAACATGCTGTGCAAAATGGTTGTCAACATTGTGTACGTGGATAATGCACATTGTGGTGGAACACAAGGAGGACAGTGTGTTCCCATGTGTATCTGATTGCCCCGTTGTGTTTCTTAGGGTGCACTCCAATGACTGTATTGATGGTTATTAATCACTCTTCAAAATGGAGATAAAGCAATTGCCTAGATTTTTTTGCACAGACATCTTTTTTTTCCATTACAAGAAAAACCATTGCAGGAAGAACATGAAAACCAAAAGTCTTCTACATGTGTTCTTCATCTGGTGTGGAAAAAGGCACTAAATCAAAATTCAGTAAAACAGACAATCTCAGTAGGCTGTGGGAGGTTGAAACATACTTAAACATAAACATACAGTTTAGTGGGTCCAGTGCCAGGGTACGTCCTTATTATGCAGAATAAGCCAAGCATCTTTGCACACAATGATCATAAACCATTTCCCAAAGACTGGCCATGCATAATGCTTGTATGGGTTCAGAGAGGAAGTCCAACTTGTGCAACATCTTGGGTTTCATTGGGACCGTGGGAAACAAGAACTGTGAGAAGACCAGAGTCATATTGATCTGCACATTTTACAAAACCAGATCTCTCAAGATACTTTCACATAGATATTATTAGTATTGCTACTAAAAGGTTGCACAGGACAGAGGACCATTGCATGACTTGGACCCTCTTGGACAAATGTGAATTCACACCGTAACATAAAATAATCAAATTCAGAGATGTCATGACTTTTGGTGTAGAACTATTGCACACGTGCTTTACTTAAAGTGGACTTAACAGTGGACTGTTCTTATGTGTTGCTTCGAGGTCCGAGAAAAAAGAAATAGTATTTAATCGGTGCAGGGGTGAGACCATTTAAGAAAGTCTGCGCCCTTCCCATGAACCTGATATAGTTTTATCATTTAGGTTGTTTATGAGCGGAACACTTTCGGAGTGCTTTCTGAGTTTGCAAAGGTGTAATCTAACGCCATTGCTGTTCCTGAATGCCAAAAGCTTCCTGATCCCTACAGCCTTGGATGTAATGCCGACACACAGCTTGCCCTCTCCTTCTGCCCCGAAACCGTCAGCAAGGAAACTGTGAATGCTTCTGTTGTGTAAAATGTGTCTGTGAGCTCAAAGATGTTGCGTGTCTCAACAACACGAGTGAGAGAGTGACGGAGCATGTGGGACAAACATGGCCGCTCTTTGCATTATGTGTAAAAGTGAGTGCACGTACAGACTGTGCATGTTTCTGCACCACAGATCGGACGGAGAAGGGGAAAAGGAGGAAATGCAGCTTAACTGAATCTTGGAGCAGAGCCAAAAGCCACAAAAGTCGGTCTGGACCCTGCATCCCTGTAGAGACGTCTAGCAGGACAGAACAGAGCAGAACAGAGGGTCTATTCAAACCAAACCATTTTCCCCTGGCACCAGTTGGAAGGGGTTTAAAATGAGATCACTCTTTTTTTTTTGCCGTCACATGAAAATTGTGAAAACACAAGTAATGAAAAACTAAAGAAGAGCATTTGTCCACCTTCCAAAAGAGCAGGTGATCCTTATGCATCTTGTAGTTGAAGGTGATCAGGTTTCGTCGTATTGCTATATTGAGGACGCAAGACGAGAAACTAAAATGTGTCTGAGTTGAAGCTTATATGGCCTCATTTTTTCCTGGTGGAGTTGTTTCTTTTCGGAAGTGGAGGGGACTGGAAATGTTTCCCTCGCCAGTGTAAGAGCGGAAGAATACATTCACAGTGTGATTCCACTTTGACACTCTTAAATCCACCTTGCTTCTGTAGCACCCGTCTCTGACTCTGACCCTTTTGTAGCTTGAACTCATACACACACTTCAGTGACAAAAAACCGCAAAGATGCCCAACAACCACAATTTCCTGTTTAAACTGACCCCATGAGAGAAAACTCATCACAAGCTCTACGTGCTCACTGGTCTCAGTCACAAACTGGATCGCCTTCCAGCAAATCTCAATGTGTTTAACATTGAGCTTAACACAATTAAATAAATACAACTAAATACCATCAGCATAACGAGAAATAGTAGTATATTGTTCCCTCTGTAGGAAGGGTTTGCCAATAGTCCCAATCCACAAGGACATGAGCAACTTTTAATCATAACCCTTTGACTGCGGTTACGACCCTTTCAATCATAACCGCAGCCAAACAGGATCGGCAAAACGGAAGCAGTAAAGCTGACGGAATGAACCCTTGCATTTGTTTAAAACTAAAATGCCTTTGTTCTTGTTGTTTTTTGACTTTATGTGTTCTATTTTTACATTGTTATGTTTTTGAGACTTGCAAGGCTGGGAGAAGCTTTTGATCTTTAGCCAACTAAAACCAAAACAATATGCAACAATGGCTCATGTGATCAAAACTGGTGGAATATCGAAACACCAATACCAAAATTAAATCAGATGTTCAAACATGCTCATAGAAGTTATTCATAGAAACGTTAATAAATTCACTTGTAGACCAGTGATGGCCAATGTTAGCAAGAGAAAAGCACATGGCATTGTTGAGTGAAAGCTATAGTCACAAATCAAAGTAATATTTGCTGCCTAATATCAAGTCAAATAGTTTGTCGGTGTGATCTTTTGCAATTCCTTTATACATGGTTTTACTATTCACTATGAACTTTGATGGATACAAAATTATATTTCATCTAAAACGTGTTCTCAACTACTTTGTTTATTTTTTAAGCCAAGTTCCAAGTTAAATTCTAATCTTTAGCAGTGTGTCTCTCTCTCTCTTAACTAACTTCTCCTCTACATCCTTCCTTCATACCTTTTCCATGAAGGTCAAATGTGACTAGTCAAAATAATGGTTGAATGAAGTCTGTTTGAGTGCTCCATAACTAAATAAAAACACCTTGAATTAGCATGATCTCAGTTAGCCAACTCGCGTGGAACACACTGACCTTTGTATCCACACAAACCTATTCAGGCCATTTCCCACAAGGTCTCTGTCAAAACTGACATGTGAAAAGAGAAATGGAAAAAAACAACTGCTGAATCTCTCCTTTCAGTTTGCAAAAAAACCCAAAAAACTGCATATACATTAGATGTTTTTTCCAATGTAGTTATTTTCCATGGCCTGAAAGTTGATACATTTTTGAACCCAAACAAACCACGAGGTGAGTTACATTCAAACATCCACATTTGCTTGAGATTCAGAAGGAAAGTGTGTTGCTTTAATGTTCTGTAATTACACTCCATCTGATGCAAACTAGGGCTTATTGTGCGTTTTATATTTACTTTCAGTGGAGGCTTTAGTTCTCTGGGAAACAATTATTTTCACTAAGTAACACCGCGTGAGAGGGAATCAAACCCAGATGGCATTCTGGCAAATCACAGTGGGAGCACCTCCAGGTTCTACTGTTCATCTCTCAGAATCTCTGCCTCCTCTCATTTAACAAGAGCTTCACCTATTGAGGTTATGAAGTTAAATGATCATAAGAAGTGTGAACATGTAAAGACTGGAACAAAAACGGAGTATATCTGTTCATCTACTCGGCTTCTAAATGTTTCCTTCTACTAATATTAAGCAGTCAGACATGTTTGTGATGTTTGGTTTTCCCATCTTGGCCAGAGAGACAACGTTAAAGGACACCGTAATCTTTTAAGAACACATTACTGAAAACATGCCATTTGATCCACTAGGATTTGTTAATATAATTAGATATGTCTGCATATTCAATTATCAAGGGAGCAATATAACTTTTAATTGTATGTGTTTCCTCGAGAAATTATGTGCTATCAGACCAGCCCAACAAAAGCATGGATCACTGTCGTACTTTATTACCAAGCCACAAAAACATTAATGTCCTGTATGTCTAGGGTCTAGGTGAAGGACTTTAGGTCCCGAAAGCTTAATAATAATAATAGGGACATGCCAGAAGAAGTGTCTGTGTGTGTGTGTGTATGTGTATGTGTGTGTGTGTGTGCGTGTGTCTGTGTATGTCTGTGTGTGTGTGTGTGTGTGTGTGTCTGTGTATGTCTCTGTGTGTGTGTCACGTTTGCAGATATGATGATTTCCCCACAGACCTCTCTCATTATGTTAGTCCTGAGCTCTGTAGTGCTTCTCCCCTGGGGTTAAACACACTGAAAAACAATTACAAGTCTGTTCATCCTATTTTGGTAACACGTTCAATACTTAGAAACTCCCCTCAGCTGATGTTTGTCAACAAGTCAACGTTTTCATCTCCACCAAAACTGTTTTGTCACATCACTGAAGCTCTCCATCCCATGAATATGAGCATGTGGGTCTGGGCTCCTCAGAATCTTAAATCATAGAACATCTCATACAGGATCAGTCGACAAATGCAGTCAGCTGGAACAAAGGGTTCCGTGGTTGCAGTTTTAGGTTGTGCTCTAGCATATCCTTGCAAATCACTCAGTAGCACATTAGGACCTCCGAGTTGTGGGCTGGTGACCAGCTGGTCACTGGTTTTAATCTTCAAAAACTGGCTCCAAACAAATGTTAATAAGTAAATTTTTTTATTGTGGTTGTGTATTAGCTGCTAAGTTCTACACTGCTGAAACAAACCTTACTTACATCTTCAGGTCACAGTCGTGCCTACATGCAACATTCACGTAGCCAAAGTACATGGAACAGCTACACCAACAAACTATTAATGGGAGTGGAAGAAGTCTAAATGACTTTGAACTCAAATGCACGAGGCAGTAAGAGAGACTTTCTAGAGAGCCTCTGAATTGTGATGTTAAAGTTAAATTAAAGGGTTGGTTCACCCACATTACAACAAAAAATGCATATTTTCAGTTACCACTAGTGGTTTCTAGCTATGCAGATATGTATCTGACCAGATTGTCAGATATCTGCTGCCCCGCCAATACAGTGGAGGTGAATGGACCATTTCAAATAAATATTTTTTTCATTCCTATTCATTCTGGATAATCCAAATAACATATTGTGTGACAAATGTCTCCATCAAAACTGCTTGAAAACAGTGTTTATATACATATTTATAGTTTAATTTAGTATGTATAAAAGCCGTTAATAAATGTGAAAAGAAATTTCTGTTGAAATTGTTGCAATTGCAATTTATTTTAATTATGTTTTGCACCACAAAAAGACAAAATGACTGCAAGAAAGATTGAACATGCATCTCGGGGATGTGAGTCCCACATTTAAAAGAGAGACTCTGATACCACTGATACAGATATCAGGAAGTAATTTGCCCTGTGGAGTTTTCTTATAAACAAACAATTTTACTCAGTGTTACTCACCAAAATGCAAATGACAAACACGCTGAATGCATTTCCTCATGAGTAACACATTTGCGAAGCCTTTTTAAAACTTGTTAGATGTTTGTTAACTTCCAAAATGGGCGCCCATTTGTTTTTGCTCAATTCGCTACTCTGGGTCAAAGACTCCAGGGTACTTTTACCTTGTACCATGAGAGCCAGCGTCAGAAGGCTACTTAGAACCAACAACAAAAGTCTTTTGAAATCATCAACGATTAATCGTGTTAGTAGTTTGTACGTGTGCATCTTCATGGCCTTCTAAGCATTGCAACGTGTCATCGTTATACGTTTTTAAATGACATGTGGATTATTTATCCTAAGCATTGTGCTCCAAAGCGGCTGCAACAAGGACGCTGACGCTAGCAGAAGTGTTACATTTCAAATACAAACACAATTCCAATCATTTCCATCGCATTGATGTGGCAGCAGAGGTCACGCTTTAGCACATAAATACCCTCTGTCTGCTATTTGCATGGCAACTGAAGATGACTCGATATATGTTGAGGCTTTCAGTCTGACCTTCTTTTTGCCATTTCATGTTGAGAGGGAAAGACTGGGCTCCTGTCAGCAACTGGAGGCTGAAAAGTTCACCACTCTCCAAGCCCCGGGGCCAGTGAGAGGCATCTTGAGTCCAGACAGTAGAGGCGAGACACACCATGACTTGTCAGGCAAAGCTTTCAAAAAGGCATTGTGTTGGCCACAAGTGTTATAACCATTTCTGCCACCAGCTAAATGGATCCACGCGGTTGGACGATAGAAGCTCAGGGCTACAGCGAGTGTGTGAGAGTCTCGATGGTGTCATCATGCCAAATATTCAGTGCTATCCAGCTGCACATGGTAAAATGTTTATTGTATGAAAAACATTTTGTTCAGCTTTTACCAGAGAGAGAGATATGGCATACCTTTCAGACAGTTTTCTGTCTCAACATAAGTGGTATGGCAGGGTGCTTTTCGTTTGACCAAAAGTGACTCACTGTGGTCTTCCAGAAGCATTCCTCTATTGCTCCATTTCCTGAATGCCTTTTTTGGAGTTAGCTAAATGCAGCAGATGTTTGTATGTTTTTGTATGTATCCAATTATGTAAAATTAATTGTTTTTATTCATAAGACTTTTAACATTCGCTGTGTTGTTTATGCTTGTGTTCCTTCCACTGGTTGTAGTGCAAGTTGATAGGAAACCCCGCAGTAAGCATCTGCCTTCACTTAATGAAGCAAACTCTCAATTTCACTCACCCCAAGAGAGAGTGTTATTCTTAGACAGAACAGAGGGGTACGGTCTTCAGCTTTTAATCACATTATCAGCTTAAGTATATGTAAGTGCAGAGGCACTAACAGGCATAGTATAGGTGTTACTTCATAAATTGAACAAAATCGCAAGGTACCAGAGACTGTAATAACTCTTGCTCCTATAAAGATGCCACTTTTACCCATAAATGCCATTAACGATCTGATCAAATGAAACGGTCTTTGATAATATAATAATTTTCATAAATAATTTTGTACAAGATTTGCAATCTCTTCAAGTAAGTACAGTATGTCTGTGGACATATAGAGGGCAGTAGTCTACGTAAGCTGTTATTCACATCTGTGAATTTGAACTGTGGTGTCCAACTCACTAGGTTACGCAGTTGCATAAGTGACCTGAAGGGTCTGGCACTACGCCCCGAGCCTCTACCTCTCGGACATGACATATGCCATCCGTTCATTGCTATGATTAAGTTACAGCTAAGGAGATGACCTTTGGAAAAAATGTAGCCCCAAAAATAACAGCAGGAAAAGATGAACAAATAAATATAATTTATATAATGTCAACTACGCCGTTTATATTTCACAGTTGTAAAAATAATATTCGGAGCGCTAAAAAAGGCAAGAAAGTCCAATTCGGAGTAAATATAGTTAGCCTAACATATGCAAGGCATTTTAACCTCATATTGCACAAGTTCCTCCTTATAAGTTAAAGGGAACAGGCTATGAAGTCTCTAAGGCGTCAGGATGCCATATCCATGTTTTATGTTGGAATCTGTAGCCTCTTTCTTTGCTGCCTCTCTCCTGATTATGTTCTCAGGTTACAAGTGATCCATTGGAATGCTAACTGTAAGCGAAACCGATGACAGCCTATTACACTGAGTGACAGCTCGGAAAGATGGTGCACCAAAGGTTGGATGGATTTGCACGGGCACTAATTTTATCCATGGAATACCACAGATAGAAGAAGCACACGAGTGCACCTGTGTTAGCATCTTTGTATTTGAAAAAATAAATCCCGTGCGCACGAGTATGAAAGCAGGTAAGCTCTTCGACCTCTCATGTCACGCAGCCCTGTTGACTGCAGCTGAGGAGATGTGAGCGTGTAATGTTTTTCATTGATGTAGCAGACCCACTGAGACTGAGCCGGGTCTCGGATGCCTCAAGGGAAGGTGGTAGCCTCAGCTGCTCTCCATAACAAAGCCCATCCTGTGGGCATCGAGCTGCCCTTGGGCTTTAAGAAAATGGAGCTGTGATGGAAGCTCACGTTTTTTTCCTTATGCACCATGAAGTCCCGTGTGCATTTCACACACACAAACAAATGTGTAGAACACACACACACACACGCACACGCACAAACGAACTATCACCTTGCCAGCTAAAGAACTCTGCTGTTGTAATTCGGGTTTATATTGACACATTGTTGCTGTGTGTCTTGTCAGAGATGCATGAAGGAAGCACCTGAACTGATTGATAATGCCGTTTACCACCTAGAAAAGGACACTTCCTCTTCTAATCGTATCCCTTGTATCTGTGCTTAATTAAGATGATTTGGTGACAACAGTGTGCAAAGTGTGATGCACTTCTGAAAGTCTTTTGTCAGCACAGAGTGGATGGAAATGTCAGCTGCTATGAGGGCTGAAACCCACCACAACATCTGTTTTATAGTATCTCTGTGGCAAAATGTTCTCAGACTTGCCAACGTGTTGCCATAGTCACCTAGTACACCTAGAGCATAATAAGCCCCTTGAGCCCAGACAGCCAGGCTCTCTGCAGTAACCCTCAGTAAGCTGATAGAAGATCTAACTTGAGAAGCTGTAAAGCAGCAGGGGGCAATTGAAAAAAAAAAAATTGGATCCAGTTCCTCAGTTTGCAAAGTATTTGGGGAGATGCCACAAGAGGTGTCATGTGGCCCTCGACCCCAAGTTCACTTTCTGGTCATTTATAAGCCATCATTGGCTATTCGTACAGCCTGACCACCTGCTGTCCCTTTCTCCCACGCCGCGTTACAAATGAACCAATCAGAAGTCTAATTGCATTGGAGAGAAATATTGAGCCACCAAGGTCCCCCCACTTGCTCCATCACTGCCTGGCAGTTTATACCAGTCATGTTAACTATTTGGCTCCCCCAGGTACTGATTCATCAAAACCTCATACATGGAAACCTTGATCCCCCCCGCCCCAACCAACAACCCCCCACTTGACGTAGAGTGTACTGTAACTCCAACTGACCCAGCTGCTGGCCTGTGTGTGTGAGCAACATGCACACTCTTTTATGAGGCTGCTGTGCTGCATCATACGTGTTAATCTATTTAGGTCTCGGCCACTGGCACGGACTAAGTTGGGGCTTAAGAACCAAATTTAGTGGAAAGAAGATCCCTGCTGGGGACACTGGGGATCACAAGAGAAAGGTGTGTGTATAGTCCATTCTCATCTTGGTGTGTTTTATTCTGTATTGAGACAGTGGGAGTCTGGGCAGGAGACAGAGGAGATCACATTATTGTAGGATCTGATCTGAGGCCAGAAGGAGTTTGGTTCCAGAAACCAAGGCAACTATCTCTTGGAACAAAGATAATACAAATTGAGCTCTGTGCGGTATTTTAAGTTACTGAAACAGAAATTTGGACATGCATGTAGGAGTTGTCTTAGAATGTGTTCTTTTGATACTGTGATGGGTAGCTGGGAAAAACCAATGAGTGACTCACAATAGGAGAGCTTTTTTCCAGCTAATTTCTGGTTGATATAAGCGCTAAATAAATCCCATTGAGAGTAGCTGGAGTTTTCTGACATATATATTTTAAATTATATATTTGATTGTTTATTTGAGATCTAGTAGCTTGATCATGATCCCATAATATAAAAAGGAGGCATTATTGCCAATTTGACATTACAACTTAACATTAATGTTAGTGTATTTTCACAGTATCAATGCACAGATCATGTTTTTCTTTCCTTCCATTTTAAACTGCACACTGTGAATAATTGTAATTTCTGTAAGGACCATCTATTGACATAATGTTACACTGTGGTAAATCAATGTCAGTGAGCGACGACATGGATAGCACCGATCCTATTTAGAGATAAATCAACCTAAAACATTTTTTTTACAAGTTAAAACAAGAATTTAGAACCCAAAGACATTAACCCAATGACTTACAGTATATACAATTTATGATTCTACACTTTAGAGCACTTTCTAAATATATATAAATGGCAATTATTATATCCTATTATATGGTGTGACTAATATTCAGCCCCTCAATTACAGCAGGAGACGACACAATGTTATTTCTCTTTACTCTGTTTGTGTCCACATCCTTTGCTAAAGTAAATAGTTTATTCTCATCGGTCATCCTCTTAATAGCATTAATGTGTTCTTAAGCTCAACAAGTTTGTGTACCTCTTCTCATTAGTGAACAAAGGAACAACTAACTATCTAAATGTTTTAGAGACACGGCATATCGGGGACAGAATGTCTTATTCTATTGTGCTATTTAGTTTAAAACATCTGCACACTTGTAAAGCTGGGTGACATTTTTATTACTTTGGGCTCCCATTATTTTCCAAATAATCACATCAGGCTGTTACTCAAAACAGTTACTATTTAACCTCCTGTGCAAGCAGCTCCAACTTGTGTCCCCGCCTTTCTCTCCTATTGCCGACACAGGTCCTGATGGGTAAGGGTGGGATTCAAGCCCTGCAGAAACATCTAGAAGGTGATAATAGGCTCTGAACAGGGCTCATGGAATCCCCAGAAGGCCCGGGCAGCTGTCTTACTTACGTATTTGTCTCATTAGACCCAGTTTGGTCGCTATGTTGACATCAAAGAGGACAAGAGAGACATCCATCTTGTGCTGGAGAGGTGTCAGATAACCTGACGTTTATACGGTAAAGGACAGTACAGATGGTGGTAGAGGCATAGCAAGTGTCTTTTCCCTTTCTGTCCAAATATGAACATTAATGGGGTGGAAAGCTGGATCAGAATGGGTGAATCAAAATGAACTAGGAATTAAAACCTCCATGTTTATGTGAGCATGAACATGGAGTATAGCAATACAAGTGTTAAAGGATTTCTAACTGTTTAACACATTATTATATTCAGCAAGTTGCTAATGGAACAAGTGTAGTTCATTGGCTGGAGGCAGTTCTAAGTGGGTTAGATGCACGGCTCGGCACCATCGAAGCTCAGACAGTTACGCTAGTTAGCTCGCCACCCCCCATAGCCGCTGACGGAGCCGCTAGCGTTAGCTTCTGTTAGCTGTTCCCCGGCAGCCCCCGAGCAGCCGGATGGCTGGGTGACTGTTCGAAGGGGTTTTAAGTCTAAACAGAAGCCCACTGAGCACCGCCAACCTCTTCACGTTTCGAACCAGTTTTCCCCACTCAGCGACGCACCCGCTGACAAACCCACTCTGGTTATAGGTAGCTCCATAGTCAGAAACGTGAAGATAGGGAAGCCAGGGACCAAAGTCATATGCATCCCGGGGGCCAGAGCGGGCGACATTGAATCTTGTTTAAAACTGCTGGCTAAAGATGAGCGTAGTTACAGTAAGATTATAATACACGCCGGCGGTAATGACTCCCAACTGCGGCGGTCGGAGGTCACTAAAATTAATGTGGAATCGGTGTGTACTTATGCCAAGACAATGTCGGACACCGTAGTTTTCTCTGGCCCTCTCCCCAATCTGATCAATGATGACATGTATAGCCACATGTCGTCATTCAACCGCTGGTTGTCCAGGTGGTACCCAGCAAACAATGTGGGCTACATAGATAACTGGCAGACTTTCTGGGGAAAGCCTGATCTGATGAGTCGAGACGGTATTCATCCCACTTGGGATGGAGCGCGTCTCATTTCTGCGAACATGGCCAAGTTGATTAACAGACTTAATCCATGACCCGGAGTTCAGATCAGGAAGCAGAAGCAGAGTTGTAGTCTTCCATCCTTCTCTGCACTTCCACTCGAGCAGTTACCCACCCATAACCTTAATTCTATAGAGACTGTTTCTGTCCCACGGCCACTTAAATTAATTAAATCAAAAGCAACCAGAAGAGGAGTCATACAAAATAACCTCATACAGGTTAACATCACTATTTCAAAAGTGCAACAAAACAAGATAATTAAATGTGGACTCCTAAATATTAGATCTCTGTCATCTAAAGCTGTGTTAGTAAATGATTTAATATCAGACAATCACATTGATTTATTGTGTCTTACTGAAACCTGGCTGAGCCATGAAGAATATGTCAGCCTAAATGAATCAACTCCTCCAAGTCATATTAATACTCACATTCCTCGAGGCACCGGCCGTGGAGGTGGAGTAGCAGCCATCTTTGACTCAAGCCTATTAATGAATCCTAAACCTAAACTAAACTACAACTCATTTGAAAGCCTTGTTCTTAGTCTTTCACATCCAACCTGGAAAACATTACAGCCAATCCTATTTGTTATACTATACCGGCCACCAGGTCCATATTCAGAATTTATCCTCCTCTCTACCTCCTTCTGTTTCATAGATTGGAGTTCCATTCATACATTGTCATATTCATGTAATGTGTTTATGTAACTTTGTAATGCTGTTCATTCTGTACACATGACATCTATTGCTTCTGTCCATCCGAGGAGAGGGATCCTCCTCTGTTGCTCTCCTGAAGGTTTCTTCCCTTTTTTTCCTGTCAAAGGTTATTTTTGGGGAGTTGTTCCTGATCCGATGTGAGGTCCTGGGACAGGGATGTCGTGTGTGTACAGATTGTAAAGCCCTCTGAGGCAAATTTGTAATGTCTGATATTGGGCTATACAAAATAAACTGAATTGAATTAAAAGCAGTGGTGCAGTTTAACTACTGTAGGATTACATTTACTAACATATTATACTTAAAGGTGCTTAATGCAAAATTATGAGCAGAATTACGACTGAGAGATTGCCTCCACATGGTTCTCAACATGGCAGAGGGTGGGTGCTTCCACAACGACGGTACTTTTACTTTACTCAATAGGCTATTTCCAATTTATTCTCTTTTTTACTTCTACTACATTTCAGAGGAAATAAAAATGTACATGTACATTTCAGATTTAGATTTTACACAAGAAATTTATAAAGGCGCATATAAATACAATTCATTGTTACAGATCCAACTGCGTAACTGTAACGGCTGATACAATAGTCATTATTAGCTCCACCTCAACCAGCTGCAACTTTAAAATAGAACTTTTGATGCATCTGTACTAACAAGCTGATAATGCCAATACATCACTCACAAAAGCAACTTATCTGTAGAAAGAGTATTTCAACCTTTTTGTTACTTTAATTAAATCTAGCTGACTTTTCAATACTTATAAGTATAAGTATGTTTACTTAAATAGGATTTTGAATGCAGAACATGTACTCATTATGTTGTGTCATAATGAAATATCTCTGTGCTTTCACAAGCAGTGACATTTTAACAGCATTGAATGGAAACTATCTGCTTATTTCAATATGTTTTTTGTAAAAAGACAAAAGAGTTTATTTGACAAATAATGGGAGCCAAAAGTAATACAAATGGTACCCAGCTTTACAAGTTTGCAGATGTTTTAAACTAAATAGAACAATAGAAATATATATTAAGTCCCTCATATGCAGTGTCCAAAGTGCCCTAAACATGAATAACACAATAATTCAGCGAACAACAGCATTACTAAGAAGAGTTTGTCTCTTTACGAGTGGTAACCACAACCAGATGGGACTATATTATGCAAAAGAAAGGCCTAACAACTAGTTGTTTGTTTCTGCCATTACGTCTGTGTTCCCCTAAAACTATATCTGAGATTCAAATGATTTACAAGAATACATCCTCATTCTATTGAATTACTTTAAAAAGAGCTCCAACATCCAGCTCAACACCTTAATTAACAAGCAGCTGGATTTCAGTGTTTTTAAGATTTTAAGTACACTCAGCTAAACATCCTGAGATGTCTTTGTGAAGGTAGCAGGAACATGTGGCTCCAGGTCCATCACCCCCTGAGGATTATGGGTGCAGTAATTCAAAGTGATGCTGAAGCTCTGTGTGTTCAGGCATGTCAGCAAGGAGACGGACAGCTCCAACAGGTGGAAATGATATAAAGTAGGGGGAGTATGAACTCTTTCATCCCGGCACAGAGTGAGAAAGTGGTGTCAGAGGGATTGCCCAAAATAATCTGCCTGGTGTCTGGACAGTGGCGATAAGATGCAGAGCTAACAGGCGAGAGAGATGAATTGGAGGGGGCCTCAGGGCAAACTGTAGGTGCTCAAGCAGAGGCCACCCCAGGACTGATTGTCAGCAAAGATAGTGTGAAGGTGGTTGACATACAATAGTTTCTGTATTCTGCTTGAGGCCATTATGTAATTGTAATGTAATTAGAAAGAATAGTTGAACTGGGAAGTGTTTGAGACTTTTTATATTAGAGGTTTGGGATTATTAGTCAAGAGAATTAAGAAAGACTTCCTCACTCAGAAATTGCCAGAAAAAGATGATGTTATGACATCATCCAAAATATTGGTTTTTGAAACATCTTGTAAGCCGAGTGGGGGGTCTCTCTCTCTCTCTCTCTCTCTCTCTCTCTCAAAAGTAATTATGCTAAAAAAAAAAAAAGTGTGTTTTTAAAATGCTGACGTTATATATGTTTGCCCTGTTCATATTAGTTTAGTGCATTAGCATGTTGACATTTGCTACTGTAAGATTCGTGTTCAAAGCTCCGGGTCCCGTGGCCGCAGGAAATTCAGGATTCAATGAGTTAAAGTTAACAATATTTAATGGCAAAGATAATACTCATGTAGCGTTCACGATCGTGACCGGGGCTGTCTCGAGTCTCCAGACCAGTAGAACCATGTCTCCAGACCAGTAGAACCATGTCTCCAGACCAGTAGAACCATGTCTCCAGTCCAGTAGAACCATGTCTCCCCAGAACAAATGCTTGGTCGTTAGTATGGTCATGCAAATGAATTCACACCTAAAGGTTAGTTCTATTGGTCAGTTCAAAGGATGCCGCCGTTCTGTTCGCTAAGCCAATTGATAAATTAGCGGGGTCAAAGCTCACTCTTCCGGTCAAGGACAGGAAGTTCCCCTTCACAATAAAACCCTATTATCCTGCCTTCAGAATAAAAGCAACACATTAGGTTTCAATCGGCATCCATTTTAACTATTGTCTAAACAATAAAACATTCATTCATTCTCATGCATCATACAGTTAATCATTACATTTGTCATTAAAACAGAATAATAAAACAGTGATCCTCTCTTATGTTTCATAATACATTCCTCCAGAATATTCCTCATAAATTAACTATCATATCTTTCTTTATGTATTAATTTAAAACATAAACTTCTCTTATCTACATGTGCAAATATATATAAAATCCACTACAACCCAACACTACTTAACACTAAACTCTTAAGTACAGCTGAGGCTGATTAGAATGTCATATTTACAGGTATTCGTTCATAAATTAATATTGGACAAAATTCAAATGTTGACCTGACAATAGAGCTAGATGAGGTCAAGGGATTGTTTTTAATAAATTACCCCCTAAGAATGTAATATGTTTTGTCACATTTGCTGGGGATTATGGGCTTTAGCCTCAAACTGAGCAGTTAGTCATTTCCTGGTGGTCACAATTTGAATTAAACAAATGAGCACTTCTGGATGTATCAGTGATATGTGCACACATAACCATTTATGGGTGAATGATTTTCCAATGCAAATATACAGAGCGTAGTTTGTCATGACACATTTTGTCTGGACAGACAGCGAGATTTGTGAAAAAGAGATATATTTCCTCAATGTCTACATGGAGCTAAATAGTAAAAATGCAATATTCAAAAACACAGTTTGTGGTCCTGGTGCAGTTGATCAATTGTATGTGTATGTGTACAGATTGTAAAGCCCTCTGAGGAAAATTTGTAATTTGTGATATTGGGCTATACAAAATAAACTGAATTGAATTGAATCAAGTAACTTATATGTATTATATTTGAGAAATATTAAAAAGCATAAATATGAATATACCATAGCAGCTGCAAGAGGAAAAAAGGGTTTCTTATTTGAAAAGTGCTCTCTGGCAACCAAAGAGATGCACCCCCCCCACGCAGACCAGCAGTTTCACAGATAATGGTAATGCCACATAAGTATCAAACTACACTTCTGTAAATCCATTATCACCCTGTAATTGTTGTCTGGTATACATTAAGAATATTTAGAGATCAGAGGTCCAAATCCAAGAGAATGTCTTCACTATAAGTCCCAAAATCCCAAAGTATGTTGTTTTCGTAGACAGTGAGTTGGCTATGTCTAGACATGACAGATGACAGCAGTAGGGTTGATGCATGCATATAAACATGGTATTATATTGTATTGGATGATTAAAAACTATTTTGTTCCCAGTCGGACTCAGAAAGAAGTCTTTGTAGTAAACACTTTGTGAGCAAATCAGCAGTGTACAATACTGTGTCACAGTCAAGGGGATAGAGTTCATGTGGCTGCTCTGTACACTGGATTGTCCTTCCCCTGGAATGTGCTTAATGTTGAACATATTGATATTGAAAACAAGCCAAAATACCAGAAGATATCCCAGAGTCATGCCCTCTGTGATTCCCAACAGACAACCTATTTCCGTCTCATTAGGCTTCTCCTGCTACACTGCTAACATGTAAGTACAATTAATGGAATATTATTAAATAGATACTTCATAGAATAGAACAGCTGATTAGATATAGAGTGAGTAAATCCTCACACAGTTCCAAACTGGAAAAAGTCCTCCTCATTAAATAAAGGTTAAATTAAATAAAACACCCTTGAAGTATTAGACGTAAAATTACCCATAAAAGTTGGGAGCCATTAAGATAACATTACATGTTATGTAACATGTATCACTAGAAGGTTTACATATCATTTTGGAGAAAAAAAACTAAACAAAAACATGCAACATTTCTCCCAAAG
Source organism: Cyclopterus lumpus (assembly GCF_009769545.1). Lineage (NCBI taxonomy): Eukaryota > Metazoa > Chordata > Actinopteri > Perciformes > Cyclopteridae > Cyclopterus > Cyclopterus lumpus. The sequence goes on along the minus strand of NC_046981.1, from coordinate 14,728,950 downwards.
ATTATATAAAAACTATTAGTAGGAAATTACACAAATTTGTTAGAGAAGAATCTCGTTGAGTCAACCCTCAGTGGTCAATAAAGTAAACTCTAACTTGAGTAATTTATCCAGCAACAATAATTTTGATTCCTCTTCTCAGCCAATAGAATGAGAAGATAGAAACAGAAGATGTAAAGGCGCTCAATACATAATTGAGAGCATATGTATTGCCTCCACACTGCTCTCAACATGGCGACGACTCGCAGCTAACGGTGCTACCAGTGATACCAGCGATAACAGTGATACCAGTGATACCAGCGATACCAGTGATACCAGCGATAACAGTGATACTAGTGATACCAGTGATAACAGTGATACCAGTGATACCAGTGATACCAGCGATAACAGTGATACCAGTGATACCAGTGATAACAGTGATACCAGTGATACCAGCGATAACAGTGATACCAGCGATAACAGTGCTACCAGTGCTACCAGCGATAACAGTGCTACCAGCGATAACAGTGATACCAGTGATACCAGCGATAACAGTGCTACCAGTGATACCAGTGATAACAGTGATACCAGTGATACCAGTGCAAACCCCCTCTGGTCAACAGCATCAGGGTTGACCTGAGGGGAACCGGAGGGTGGGTGCTACTCCTCTGCAGGATGTGGTCAATAGCTGCCTTGCAACAGGCCCAACAAGGCACAAAGAAACTTGAATTACAACACACAGAGAGAAGAGTGACTTTCTGCTCTGCTCACGTATGACTCTATTATATCTTTACAAAGAAAATAGTTGTTTGCGGCTATATTAGTGCTCTGAATATTGTATAGAGAACCTTTAGGGAAGAAATGTAGATATATCTGCCACAGCAATTTACATTCAAACCACACATGGTATGTCCATGAAGATTAGTAGAAAAAATAAAAATAAAAATAATCTAATTATAAGCACTCCTTTATTAAATATGATGCACAGGGAATGGATCAACTGTTTCCATCTGCTTAGTCGGAACAGAAATCTATTAGAACTTTGGTTTTCGGTCAGTTCTTTCATACGTTTTAATTAAAATGTGGTGTGCATATTCTATAAACTTATATTTCCTATTTATAATTTGATTATACCATGTCCGTTGCAACCGCTGTTATGACACTTGATTGAATGGATGAAAGGTTAACGTATTTTGTATAATATAAGTATAATATACAACAATGGAACTGGTCTAAAACTCGTTTAAAATGATTATTGGCCAATTATTCAAAAAGTATGACAGTTAACTGAATTTGCATTATAATTGTTCATATTTAATTAAATAAATGTAATCAAAGAAAAAACAAATAACTTTACACGTTTATTTCTTAATTTCTTCTAAATCCCAAAAGTTCACTGTTCAACAGTAACATACCTTTAAAATGTTTACTATTTGACATTTTTTACATGAACTGAAAGTATGAAATGAACACAGACGAGTCATTCAAGTCACCACGTGTTAAGTCACGAGTCTTTACAATCTATATCCCAGTGTTTGTCAAGTTGCAAGACATCAAAACAGTAACTCGAGTTGATCCAAGTGTCACAATGACTCCAAACCGGCCAGCTGTTTTACTGGATTGCATTAAATTGCACAGGTGTATGAAGTGGCAGATGAAACACGTGCAAACAAAAGCTGCCCTTTAATCCAATGACGAGGCTAGCTGGACTCGAACCAAAGAGGAACAAGGACAATGGCATTCTGTTCAAAACAAATGGGAATATAATCATTTCCCATTAGCACGATGGTAACCGTTGCTCAACACCAGTAGGCTGTGCATCAGACACAGTAGCCGTCCACGGGAGCTGTTCCCTGGGGATTAAAAGACGTCTTTGACGGCATGACGTCATTAAAGGACGCGGACACCGAGCCTCGGGTTGTGTTTCTAACGCGGCTCCCTGAACTCACTGGCGACGGGAAGCCGGAAGGAAACATGAACCTCGGAGCCGCGCGGAGGGGTCACACCCCCTTTCTCTTAACGCCGCAGACTCCGGCCGACACACACGCACACACGTACACGCACACGCACGCACGCACACGCACACACACTTGACATACGAGGCACAGCAGCGCAGACACACAGACGACAGGGGAGAAATTGCCTTTAACTTGTTTCTGCGATATTACACCGCGCTGCCTGAATGTGACGCGACAACACGGACCCACAACGCGTGACCGGTGAGTGGTTTATGGTGTTTCTCTATGTGTTATATTGCGTTATAGCATGGTTGAAAAGTGGAAATAAATGTCAAGAAAATCATGTGTTTTCAATGGCTGGATAAAAACGATCGTTGCGCCGCACAGGGATCATCCATGCCAAAAAAATAATAATCACTGTATGACAAATTCTGCCTCGAAATGACATTTCTGCGCACAAATAGTGACACGAAAATGATTGAGAGTAGGCTACATTGTCTGACCCTGAGAGGGAGACGTCGTTCTGAATGATCTCCTGATGTGACGTTGAGTGCATCTTCCTTCTCGATGCATTATTGTCACACTGGATTGATGCGTCATTATGCATTAGGATGCACATGAAGATACGCCGTCCATCCTGTCCGGGACATGACCCCTCTGGCTTCGATAGGCTTTGACATAAGGTGATGCCGTTTGACCAAGAGCAGTGAGCATATCTGGAGTAGCCTATAGGGGCTGACTCATTTGCTGGAAACTCAGCAGTCACAGTCTCAGTCAACGTTTATATTTTTAACTTTGTTTAAAAGGTTCAGAGATTTTTAATGTGCACCCGTTGGACCACCAGAGGACTGAAGGAGGAACTCAACTTACGAGTTGTGTGACTTTACCAGTTGTTTTTAGTGGTGAGCTTAATGACTGTTGTGATTGCAGGTTTCACCAAGTTGTCCCTCCACCTACTGTACACAGCTAAAACCCTGAACCAAAGCACACGTGTCATACAGAGCAAACAAAAGAGAAAGACTTGTCTCTTAGACTCGAGGTGAACTTTAGAGTTTCATCTAAATGCTTATCTGAATGGGGTATGTTGTCCAACATGAAACTATTTTTGGCATCCAGTCTAAAATCATTATCAGGCAATTTCCTGTTGAGCTGCTGGATCCTGGTTGAGGTTGACCCTCTAAAACAAACAGAAGCACAAAAGTACACAGACCATGAGAAGGTGTGCCAATATTGCACTTACAGAAGGAGCATTGAGGATCACTTTGTTTTCACGTCTGTGAAAGCCACCTTCTTTGTGAGGATATATGCGTACTGATCATTTAACCATTTTGCTGTATTTGTATCTGGATGTGTTGCATTGACACAGGGGGTGTCAAGAAGCAGAACATTTTAAAATCTGCAACACTGGACTCCCTACTGCAGAAAATGAAAGCATTCTGGGTATAAGACATGCCACCACAACTGTACGCATTTTGGAAATATAGGCCTGTGTCCTCCCATCATTGGCAAGGCTGTTTCCAACTGTCCAAAATAGAGAGGACCTTTAGCTAATGAGTTCCCTCTTGTATGCAGCAGAGTTCCACAAACATGGTGATGACAGACAGCTGAAGAGCATGACGGTGTGACGATGCCTCAGAGACACTTTGCCGTGTGACATTAAAGTAGCGTAGCCTAGAAATGTACACACTGTTGATTATGAACATTTTCAAATATAACTAAATGATGAAAAAGCAGTGATATTGAACCACTTTAATTAGCAGAAAGTTAGCTGCAACTTGGATCGTGTCATCATTAAACTTTCAATGCCAAGCTGTTCTCGCCTGTCATTTTAGGAGCATCCATTTGTCTCTCGAGCAGTTACAGTAGCTCCCTAAAGACAAACAAAGCTCAGCTCACAGACATTCAGACATAACGGAATGAATCAGGCTATTCAGAAGAAGGCTTTCTATTTGTATTTAATTAACCACAAAGGAAGCTGAAAGGTTTATCTTGTGCCGTACAGCTCGGCCAGCGGCCCTGCCATCCATTAACGGCCTCAGAATGTGAAGTGTCTTGAGGGAACACTAAGAGGGACTGCCACATTTCAATAACCAAAAGATTGTGCAAGTGACAGTTGCTGTGGCTTTTCTGAAATAGCAAGCGGGGTGTCTCCGGGGCACATATAGATAGCAAGTGTGATTCCAGCTGCCACTGCGGCATCCAAGTCTTAATGATGGAGCAGTTGATGAGTGGAGTGTTTCTTCTCATAGGCTTTGAGCTCCGTATCGAGTTGCAGGACCATTGTTGATCAGAGCTACTTTTGCCGTTACATGAAATAAACAGCTGATGAGGATTATACAGCTGTCGCTCCATACTCGGAGGGGGGGGGGCTCTTAATCGTGTGTATGTGTGTTCTTATATACTTATACTCTTCTATCTTTGCGAAGCATTATCAGTTTAATTCAGTTTTACTATTTAAAACTTGTCTATTCACCAAACTTTATGCGCTTTCAAACATGCAATGTTGAAGACCTACTTTTCTAGTTTGTTCCTGGTAAAATAAAGTGACCCAGATTGTCCATTAAGATACCAGTCAAATGACTTCAAGATAACACTTTTGTGAGGGAAGTTCATTTAAAGTATCTCTCCAAATCTTACATCTAATGGTACAAGCATTAGATAATAAATAACAGGGACACGCAGCGATAAAACTGAAAACCCCCAGGAAGACTGGCGTTAGACTTTAAACCAGGAACAATGTTGTTTTTCCTGCTGCTGCCGTTTGTGCCTACATCATCAACAGGAGTAATCGCACAGAGTTGACAGTGTGGTGACAAGGACCTGAATGAGGCTAGCAGGTTGATCAGGATGTGCTAAAGGTGACAAAGCAAACATTCAGGATCACTAAAAGTCCCCACTAGTATAGTAAGACACATGTGTTTCCAGTGTGTCCTTAACAGCGTTTGTGTATGCACATCTAGTTGTGAGTGATTAAAGACTAAGCTTACCACAGCCTCGAAAGAGGCTGACATCTCAGTGATTAGGCCGCCGCCCACACACTGTGCAGCCGGGACAGCTGCAGCTGGTTATCAATCAAGCGTTTAGAGAAAAGCTATCGAAACAGATCCCACTGCTCGGTTCTACCAACTGGTTTAAAAATGAACACAGCAGGCAAGAAAGCACTTTAGTTGCACTCTCAGAGCCATCTACTGTACATAAAGTCCTAATGAAATACTCCTTTGACTGGGGAACCATAGTGTTGTATTGACACCCATTCAAAAGATTTGTTGTTTTTAAACATTTCACAACAGCAATTAGAACACATGTAGAATAATCTGTTACCATTTAAGGAGCAGTGCATACGATTGAGTGGCATCTAGTGGTGCAGTTGCAAATTGCAACCAACTGAACACCCCTCCTTTTCCAATTATAAAAACGTTAAAGGCCGTCTTTAGAGCCAGTGTTTGGTTTGTCCCTTCTGGGCTACTGTAGACACCTGGCACTGCAACATGACGGAGTCTTTAAAAAGATGCAGATATAAATGGCGCAATCTAAAGTTACAAAAACGATTCTAAGTTGCAGGTGATTATACACTCGTGAAAATATAGTTATGAATACTATGTCCCACTTCTGACAATAAATCGTGCCTTTTTTCTTTTTTTTGATACTTGAGCTTACACACTGCTCCTTTACATTTTCAACCTTCAAGGCCAACTACTCCTGGTGTGTAAAGCTTTTAAATTAAGAACACTGTTACAATTCATTTATTGTACCGTTTAGCTACCATGTGCTGGAAAGGGGCACATCTGAATGCCATTCTGGAAATGTGCAGTGTAAGCTAAACCGACGGTCTGTTGAGGCTGGAACCTCAGGAAATTATTCTCTGAAAGCCAAAAACAACAAGCTGCCAGGAATGAGGAGAGTGGGAAGTTCATAGAGCATGAGGAGGAGGCGGGGGAAGATGGATACATTTCAGTGCTCTCTCCAAAATAGTAGCTATGGATGCACACCGGGACCCTCATGTGATAGCGTGCACTGGTTTTTAAATCCGTCATGTGCAGTTGGCAATTTCCTATGCCCAAAGTCCCTGAAGATGACTCTCATAATGGAAGAACATTTATTTGATCCCTGGCATGTCCTGTAGTCAGAGGATCATATGCCATAGATAATGCCATGTGGACCTTGGAAAGAACTGAGCGCCGTGTGCTATATAGTAGAGAAGTGAAAGAGTGCACATAATATGCAGTCCAAAGTGAGCATCCCTCTGGTAGCAGATTAACAACAGATCATTAACAATATGCAAATGATTATGGTGAACTGGCGACAGGGAAAATAAAGTGTTTTCCCCATTTAGTGAGGTGACCGTTTCAATTTAGACTAGTAAGATCAGCAGTTAACAGCGCTTTAAAAGTAACTGGATAAGACCAGCCTCCTTTCTTTGCATTTTTTATTTTATTTTATTTGTGGAGTGAAGGTAAATTTAGCAGCTTTGTATTCTATTTCAGAGGCATCGATCATAACATGGTCGGTTATTACTTCTTCAAAATGATCAGCTCAGTCGATTGTGCTGAATGACTCACACCTGTAACTTTCTCTTGTTGTCACATTCTTAGCGGCCGTTGGTGCAGTTCACCAGTTTTAAATAAATGGAAACTATAGTGTATTTAAGGTATTAAAAGTGTGCATAAGTGGAGAGGTTTGGAGTCGATTGAAGAGACGTGTCTTGTACGTATGGACTTGTATGATGGACGGAGACTGACTTTGAAGAAAAATAGTACTGAACTCGCTGACTTTGCTATCGTCACCTTATTTGAAAAGAATGTTTAGTCTTTTCTTGTGAACACGGTGACTACAATGAACATTTCTGTCACAGTTTTATTCGTAACATCACCCGATTTACGGTATAGATTCAGCAGTGGAGGTAAAGTGTAGCATATCTAAGTGATGGCTCTAACTTTGTATTTTATAGTGGGCTCAACAGTGAGGCGGTCAGATGACTGATGTACGACTGCCCTCTATGCAAATGATCAGCGACCAAATAAAAGTGGTTCTGTTTGGATGCCCTACACTACTGCCTTCTTCTTTCACAGCTGGTCCGTTTCTTCACTCAGCTTTACCTTTAAGTCTGCTTTTGAAGTGCATCTCAGATGACTCATCTCTATCGGATATTGAATTTCTTGACTTTGACTCTCGGTTCGCTTTAAATAGTTTTTTCTTTTTCTTTGTGATAATTGTTAAGGATTAATATCTATTCAATGCAGCCAGTGACTTGAAAAGGTGATTGAATAACATTTTTGTTTTTGTTCTGTTACATATATTGTTTGCTGTTTACAAAATCCTAACTCAGCTCTTCAACTCTTTCTTGTGCGACAGTTTGCGGTGGGCTGGCTGCAGTAATGTCCAGAGCCACTAAATCCACCTCGAGGTCTCGGAGCCGCTCCAGGTCTCGGAGCCGCTCCAGGTCCCGGTCAAGATCCCGCTCCACCTCTCGCTCCAGAAGTCGCACCAGATCCCGGTCCAGGAAGCGCCACCAACGGTAGCGTCCCGTTTTATGAGCAATCTATTGGCTGTGTTGCTTTTCTGTGGTCAAGATCAACTGCATTTCGCTTCCTTGCAGGAGATTCCTCTTTGTGGCCAGACCAGAAGTTTGACATCTGAAAAGATAGCATTTAGTACATATGAATGAGGAATGCCTTGACCCACCTTAATGCTTAAAGTATGAATGAGTGTGATGAAGAGAGGAAACACTAGCAGCCGGGGAAGTGCTGCCTTGTTATGCACTGACATCAGTAGTGATCCTCTATTTCCTGCTAAGCCCCTTTTCTATTAAATGTAAAGAGCTGACCATGCATCGTGCTGGTGATATTTGACATGTACAACATGTGTGTGCAGGTGGATGAGTTGTGACAGCGGGGATGTCAACGGGCAGCTTTTCCTTCTGTTAGAGTCAGAGTGTCCTGTTCGCTGCATATTTATTGACTTCCATCTGCGAGACCTTCTCGTCTTGTGCTGGACTTTATTACTTTATTTCTCATGAAATCTGGCGAGCTGTTTCAGCATGAAGCGTATTAATGGACTTGGGCTTTTTGTATGAAGAGGAAATTGATGCTTTAGAAAGAGTTCAGCTGCCGGTTTGTGAATTTTATTGCAGTTTGCATTTCCTGATCTTTCTCATATAAGTCGACCTCATCGGCATATGAACATATTGAATCAAGAGGGCAGTATTTGTTGTTGCTTGGTTTGCCTAAATAGTAATGTCCTGGTTGTGTGGCTATATGCTGGATATGATGTGCATTTTGAAGAAAAAGTGAGGCTTCACTCTGATGCCTTTGCCGTTTCTGGCAGAATGGCTGTGGTGCGGTATTAAAATGTCAGGGCGGCTCATTTCCTGGCAGTGTTGTAGCACATATTAAAATTAGCATGAAGAAGAGACGTGGAAAGAATCTAATAGTTTACTCTTCCTGTGCCCACCTTTCTGGTGGAAGCCTGCATGCACACATTATCATAATCTTTATACAAACAGTTTAAAATACAAACACAGCAACACATTCACACACACATTATTAGCTGAGATCCTTCAGTTAGAAAAGCACAGCTCCAACTTGTTTCTCTTGACTCCCCTTTTCTCAGCATATCTTCTAATTATCACCTCAATGGTTAAATGGGCCACAGATGCAAGCTGCAGCAAAACACTTACTTTCCTCAGTGACTGATTTCACGTTTTAAAAGAGACATCATAGTGTATTTTATATATTAAAGACCACATTAAGATGTAGATAGTATTTTGGTGGAACAGTCAGCATAGTAAAACCCTCTCACTGTGTGAACAGCCAGTATAGCTGGAAGCACAGAGTCGAAGGATTGGAGTAGAAGATTGTTTCCCCCCTCAAATGGTCCATGTGACTTTCCGCTCCACCATAGTTGGCCAGACGAGACAAAGTTTCTGTAGCTCGCAATGTGAGTGTGCAGCGCGGCTCAGTGTGCTGCTTTCGTTGCTCACGCTGTATTCCAATGCAAAGACACACTAGGTGAGTCATTTTTCAGCCTTTTCATAAGGATTAAGCATATCTTTGCATGTAGTGTGGCACTGCCCTGCCCTGTCCATTTAGATTATTGTTCTGCAATGTGTAGACTTTATAGTCTTTTTTTATAACAAAACGTTCACGTTTCAGCAGGTCTTTATATTATATCAAGATTATAATTGGGGAAACCAGCAGAGACGATTCTTTTCATGTATTTATGTATTGTCTAAAAGTTGCTTAAGATATACCGTTGCTGTAGAGAAAATACTAACGGAAAAATAACCAAACTAGTTTGATGTATTGCAGTCGATTTGCGACCTTCATAATCTCAAAGATGTTTGTGAGAAGTTGTGTATGTTGTGTTGATGTTGAAGAGAGCATGTTGAAGAGAACACGTTGAAGAGAACACGCTGAAGAGAACACGCTGTGTCATGGGTCCATAGACTGTTTAAGGTTCTGGCTCTAAAACAACACAAAGCTTCTTAAGAGAAGTGCAGCAGAGCCACCGTGTGGCCTAGTATGACCTTGCATCCTGGATCATTTTGGTGTTTGTTTGTTTGTCAATCTATAGCATTTGTCTTAAAGTGGTCATTGCTGTGTGTGCGTGTCCATTTAGCCATCACACAGTGCTTCAGTGTCCTTTTCCTTTATTGTGAGAATAGCCAACATCTATAACACATTTATAAACTGAGTGATACTCTGTTGTACTACATTGGTGAAACAGCAAAGCGCTATATGATCACATATACAGCAGGTCTCTCTGCTCAGTATATGTTACATTTAGTGAGATGTTTTACGTTTAGTGCAGAGCCTGTGAGTTACAGACTCAGAACGTCTTGTATTAGATTGCATTGCATTCCACAGAAACGTCAAAACTATGTTTTTCTTAATGTATATCTATTCATCTTAATGTGTGTCTTAAGAGATAACCATGTGCTTGCTTTTCCTCTCTGCTTTTGTTCACAGCTCTAGGTCTCGGTCTCGGTCGTGGTCAAGATCTCATTCTCCATCTCATAACCGGGAGAAGAAATATTCGAGGGGATACCAGAATGGTCGTGAGTTCCGGGGATACCACCGCGGCTTCCGGAGGCCGTACAACTTCAGGGGCCGAGGGCGGGGCTTCTTCCCACGTGGACGCTTCCAGCGTGGCGGCTACAACAACAACAACAACAACAACAACAACTTCCGCCCCAACTGGAAAAATTACAAGCAGTACCCTCAAAAACAACAGCAACAACAGCCGCAGCAGCAACAGCAACAGCAACAGCAACAGCCGCAGCAGCAGCAGCAGCAGCAGCAGCAGCAAAGCCAGTCACGAGGACGCTCTCACAGCCTCCAGCAACGCTCCGGAAGCCCCCCTCGTGGTCACTCCCACCACTCTGACCGATCGTCCTCGCCCTTATCCAGACACTCGCAGCATTCTTCCTCTTCCTCACACTCCTCCTCTCCCAAATGGAAGCCATGCTTGTTGCAGACTAACCAGAACTCCAAAGATGTGAAAGAGGAGCCTTCTGCCTCCAAGGAGGTCCAAAAGGTAGGAGGGGGAGATGAGGAGCCAGTGGAGCTCATCGGGGCGTCGGCAGAAGATGCCAAAGAAGGCACATGTCGTGGGAAAGCGGAGGGTAGTTGGCAGAGCCTGACCGACTGCAGAAGCAGTCCAAAGACAACGAGTCCTCTGGCAAGCTCTGCTGGTATTGTTGGTCAGAACAGCCAAACTACAAACCAGTCAAGCCCTTCCCCTAAAATTACAAATGACATTGGCAATGGCGCCCCCTCTTGGAAGACGGTGTCTAGTAGTTCATCCTCAACCAAAAAAAACCCACATGAAGGTCTAAATCCAATGCTTTCCAGCTTTGACTTCTTCTCCAATGAGGAATACCTGGATGGAGATCAAACAGCAATCTCTGTTGCCTTCAGACAGTAAGACTGATTTTACACTTCTTTTCTCAAATTGTTATATCAGCGTTGTAAATTTACAGATACAATGTGATGAATTATTGCTTAAATTATCCTGGTAGTCACATGTGGTTATCATAACAGACTAAAGTGAAATGTTATTTAGGGGTATTCAAAAATATTGTCGTTATTTAACAAGGCAAAAGGATGTAAATGTCAAATTAGAGCCTTTACAAATAAGATTCTCTAAAACGCCGGCGGAAAAATTGTGTCATAAGTATTATATATTTGAAAATGCTCTAATTTGATATCTCGTCAGATGTATTTCTTTTAATTTCTGCAGTCGTCTCACAAGTTGCATGCCCAGTTAGATGCAACTCTTTATCTCTTGTCATTGTTTAGGTTTTTGGAGGAGCAAAAAAAAAAAGCCAAAGCTTTTGAAAATGGCAAGAACGCAGACGCAAATGATGTGGATATGGAGCAAGGGAGAGCGAAGGGCAAAGCATCCGCCAATATCCCTGACTCAGTGCAAAGAAAGTACAGAGCGGACATTGATGGTGAAGTGTCTCTGAAAAGCTTTTTGAAAGCTTCTCCCTTTCTGTCTGCTGAGGAAGAGGAGGAGGCCATAATCAAGCCTCATTTGAAGTCCCTTCACAAGGACTGGTACAATGGGGACGAGTCCTCTAAGACAAAGATCAAGGTCACTCACTCAGCCCGGGAAATGTTTGATGAATGCTTTGGAAAATGTAAGAATGTGGCCTACTCACAAATAGCCAACAGTGACCTTGACTCCATGGCAGAGGACATACATCCCACTCGAAAGCAGGACATAGCAGCGGCCATTGCTGCTGCCCTCGCCAAGAGGGAGCTGGCGGGGAAATGTGAGGGACTGTCCCCAGGCGTGGGTGGTAAAGCCAGGAAGATGGCAAAATGTCCCTCCATCTCATCTCTGACACCACCACCAAGAAGGAGCTCTGACAAAGAGCTCAGGGGAGAGGACTCCCAGTTCATGTCCTCAAGAAAACAAGAAACCAAATTAAATATCAGAATGGATTTCCTTGGAGATAGCCTGATGAGGTGAGCATCCCATAACGGACACTGGGTGTTTCCTCAGTGAGCCAGACGTCATATCTTTACATCCTGATAAATACATGGCAACAGTAGCTAACACTAAACGTATGATGAATTGATTTCTAAATAGAATTATATATCTAAAAAAAGAAGGGACAAAATCTTTTCTGGTTTTCCTTGTTTTTATGTTGTTTGTGATTTGAAGGACATGTTTTGTGTTTTCGGACGATTTCTTTAACCAATAAGCAACAGACCTCATTATTTTTCTGTCTGTTGCAGGTCTTCTGATATTTTAGCTGAGGAGCGACAGTTGTCTCAAGATCTTGTGCAGTCCTCAAAAAAGGATCAGGAGTTTCGCTCCATCTTCCAACATGTTCAAGCGGCTCCGTTACAGAAGAGTCCCTCTGAGCTGTTTGCTCAGCACATCGTCACCATCGTTCACCACATTAAAGGTGAGCCCTCACCTCCTTTTTAAAAAAGGGACACACGTTTAGTTTAGTACGATGTAGCCATACTCTGCATCGTAACCTTCAAATGTGTGAAAAACTAAATCACAACAATTGCAGTTTCTGTGCAAACCAAAGCATTATGTTTTTTCGGCCTTATGCGCTTACTAATGTTTTACTGTGTCACATAGGAATATTACATTCAATGCAGCATCACAGTTGGAAGCACGTACTACTCTAACAGCTGTTTGTTTTTTTACCGTGTCCCTGCACAGCTCAGCACTTTCCATCCTCTGAAATGACCCTAAACGAGCGATTCACCATGTACCAGAGACGAGCTGCAGAGAAGGAAACGATGAAGCCAAGAAAAAGCCCAGAGATACACAGGTAGAGTCGCCTATTGCGTGACCCTCTCACCTTCAGTGTGCTGTGGCTTCACCTCCTCTTTTAACAGCTTTCAGGTATTTCTCTCACCTTTCCTACCTGAAAATCAACACACTATCTTTGGCTTATTTGTTCTCATGATCGGTGGAGGTCAGTTTTTTTTTTTCTCCCCCCACCAATTTTGTCTTTTCTTTTCTTTTGTCTATTGGGTGTCGTCTGTGCAGTTGAATGTAGCTCACAGTTTGTCGTTTGGGCACTTGCACCGTGGTTCCTTTGCTCAATGCTCCCTGTGCGTTCAATGATCTTGTCTTAACTGCGTTTCCTTCTTACAGGAGAATTGATGTTTCACCAAGAGCTTTTAAGAAACACTCTCAACTTTTTGAGGCGATGAAAAGCTCAGAGGATGGCACTTACAAGGTGACTGAACATTTTACAGAATGAAGTACGTTGGAAAAAAACAAACAACAGCAAACGAGTGAGCAAGCCAGATGCCTTTAGACTGCGCTCTCTGAAAGCCGGCGGCTTTCCTTGAAGAGACCTGCAGAGTCTAAGAAATGAAAATGAAAATAAGGCACTTTGACTTTGTTGTTTGTTATATATCGCCTTCACACATGGTGAATTGGTTAGACTGTGGGCACAAGCCTGACCGAGGCTAATGAATCGTATACGTTCAGAAACGGAAGCCACTGTGCCAAAGCTGCTCAAAAGGACTCTAAGCAATTGTTTTCGTAAGTATTCTTTAAAAAAATAAGGAACGGAATTAACAAACCGCAAGCACTTTATGCACATGTGCTTTTGATTACGTGCTTAATGTTCTGAGAAAACACTCTTTTTTTTCTTGGGCACACGCTCAAACATCAGGTGCAAATACTAAGTGAGGAAACTTAAATTAGCATGAACAGTCCTATCTTCTTTTTCTTCACTATTGTTAAAGAACCATGCTCGTCATACAGTTGCTCAATATCTATGCAGTGTGTATACTTTATAGTAGGTACCCGCAACTATTTCCCAAAGCATATACCTCAAAGTTTCTAGATTGATTTCCCACCTCACAGGCAGCTATTGGTTTCAGTTCATCTTAGAACAGTTTGATAATCAACTCTGTGACTTTAAACTGGTTTGAATACGTCACTGTGCACTTTCAGGGATGGCTTTAAAAACACTAAATATTGAAAACATTAAAATTTGACAGTGATGGCAGCCTAGCAAATAGTTAATTATTTTCAAGTTGATTTTCCTCCCATATTTAAATGGCTGCTTTGAAGGCAGAATAAAAACAATCTAAAAAACATATGCTTTGGAGAATGGTTGAGATTTAAAGGTAATTCTAAAACATGCAAAACATCTGGTTTTGCCCTTTTAAGTGCACTGGAAAATTCACTACACAACAAACTGTTTTTATTCATGCCAGCTGTCTGTTATCAGGGCTTTCCTCCTTTACCCATGGACCTCACTGTGTAGTTTAAAAACAGATTGATAGCATCTACATGTTAATCCAAAATCTGTCCACGACGTGTTCTGTTTTTGATCTGCTCAGGATGGCGGGGAAAAAATGACGGGTGACCCGATGGACCTTCGTTTGGATATCGAGCGCCGTAAAAAATATCCCATCCATGACAGAGATTATAATCAGGATCGGCGAGGAGATGGGGAAGATTCCCCAGATTCTAGTAGAGACAGATCTGAGGAAAGGTTATCCAAATCAAGTGAGAGATCAAAGTATGTGCAAGTGCCCTGCATTGTTTCCAATTATCTCCGAACGTGTTTAATACTGTGGTTCATCTACCCTGCATGATAAAGAGTTTACCATGAAGGATTTTGCATGTGCCATTTCTCCTGTAGGAAAAGTCAGAAGAAGCGCTCTCGCTCAAGTTCGTCCTCATCTTCCTCATCCTCCAAGTCCCAAAAAGAAGATTTGCCCCATGGCAAGTCTGATCCCAAAGATAAAGACTTTGACAGGGCCCCACTGGGTCAAACCGAGTCCTCAGGACCAGTTGAAAGAGGAAGGCCACGTGGAGGATTTGTAAGTTCAGCATATGATGTTGGATTGATGGAGGATAGTTTGGAGGAAGGGCTGTGTCAAGTCACACCGTGCATGCGAAGCAACGATCTTTGCTCCATTTCAATTCCTTGTCTTTTTTGTCCAACTGCAGCAAGTTCGTATTCGAGGAAGGAGCTGGAACCGAGGAAACGATCAGGGGAACTGTTCACAGAGTAACGTGATGGCAAACATGGCCGCACAGCCCAAAAATGAAGACTGGGACCCAGAGTTCACTCCCAAGAGCAGGAAATACTACTTGGTAGGGTTCATCTCTTCCCCAATCATGATGAGCCACACGGTGTGGATTTTTGCAATTGTTGTCTTGACACACCTCCATCCTTTTTTCTTTTTTTGTTCTTCTTTCTCCCAGCATGACGACAGAGAACGGGAGGCAGAGTGCAAGATGGTGGACAACCGAGGCCGAGGACGGGGAAGCTTCTCGCGTGGACGGGCGCGATTCATCGTCCGCAAAGCCACCGGGGGCCCCAGCACCAACAGCCCCAAATGGGCCAATGACAAGTTCCAGAACAACGGGGAGCAAGGTGACGTGCACGAGGAGACAGAGCAGGACCATAAAGAAGGAGAGGACAGAATACTTGAGCAGTAAAGCAGGGCGCTGACAATCTTAATGTTCTTTCTGTGTTGTTATGGCATCTGAATCAGTGATTTTATCCTCCATAAGGGATTCATGAATGCAGACTAGGACTCCGTTATGCCATAACTTAGCGTAGGATTCTCACTCTGACTTGACGGAACGATTTTCCACATCAGGACAGAACTCATAACTAGTAGAAGCACTGTTTTAGGGTGAATTGCTGTTTCTCATAAGTTGGATTTATGTCCAAATTATGTATTGCTTTATATGGTTCGGGGGAATTTTACTCATCTCGCAGGAATGATAAAAAAATAATAATATTTGTACTCAATTTGATATTTTTAAGTAGCAAGTGAAAACCACATAATAGATCAAATGAGCTTGTACCTTTATACTTATGCAAATGAAGAAATGTTTTGTGAGTGAGTTAAAAGAGTTTTAGAAAATCAGGCTTGTTGTTTTGAGCCATGTCTTGATTAGAATGACAGCAATAAGTACACTGTAGTTCATGTTCAATGCAGCACTAACGAGACCCTGATCTGACATGGGACCAAACTGCACGGGGTCAAAGGTTATGCTCTACTGTCTTTCATCGTACTACAGCCAACAGATCTAAAATACTACCTGACACCATGCGAGACGGGAAGAGGATAACTGTACATTTATGATGTTGCTCATTAAACATTTTGCAGTCAAGATATTTCTATACATCACAGTAGCTCTTTGTTTGATCTTGGACACCACAAATCAATGTATAATATTGATTGTGATTATATATTTCTCCAAAAGACATTCATAGTTTTTGTACCTGGCTAGACAGGATTTTGTCTGCAAAGGAATTGCCATAGATTTAGATGTTTTTCACTCGCTGTTTTCAAATCTTTCTCCAGCCAATATTGATTTAATCAGTTCTGTAAATTGTGTTTAACTGTGACATAACATTGTGATAGAGGCTCAACATTTGTATTTGTATACAATACAAGGCAGTTTATAGAGCAACGGTTACACTATGTCTAAACCTAAAATAAGAATGTTTTTCAGTGCATATCTCTAATAGTTTTAAGTCTAGGGTTAATTTAATTTCTGTTTGGCTAACATCCCATACAAATGAATTACATGCTCTTGTGCCTTGCTGCGGGTCCGCTGGTCTTCAGGCCTACAGATTGAGATTCACATGTTTAAAAGTTTAAAATGTTTAAAGGTTACCTGCTTGGGGAATGTTGCTTTTCTAAATAGGTGTTGTTACTGTTTGTTTTTGTTTTTTTTGAGAATGTAAATTAAAGAGACACTGATTTCTTTAATGTTTGCTTTGAGGTGTGTTTCTTTTTGCAATTTCTTTAAGGTATAAGTGCAATTCAGGGTTTATCATTAAGAAAGGCTCTTAATAGCAGTTATTGTAGCTTTCTCATGGGATGCATGGTGTTGATGCTCCTCAGCTAGACTCCCACCTGTTGTTACAGTGACTCCAGAGAGGAACTTAACATACTTTGTAACAGTATAGTTCATCTGTTGAATAAACATCTTCACCAAATACCAGTGCCAAACTGCTGGTTGTACATTTCAGGTAAAATAAATACATAACCCATTTAGCAATAAGAGGTGCAGCTCATTGCCGACTCTCTGTACCCGTCTGCACCCATAAACAGTGAGTCCTCCAGGGACGGCTCATTTACATAATGCACCAGCTGCACAGGAAACCAACTACATGCTGGAGTCTCCTGTTTTAGGACACATTATTCAGAGAAAAGCAGCAAATGCAACCACAAGAACCAGAATGTTTTTGTTGGGCTTTATCAGTATTTCAACCCGACCAGACTACTCACCATGGCCGTGTTTAAAAAATATTACAACTTTGATCAATTCACGTCCACACCTGACAACAATAAGAAGGGCTACATACTTGGCTTAGTCGAAGGTATTCCGCGTCAAGCCCACTGTGCGGCTCTTTTATCATGCTGGAGTTCTGAGCATCTTCCTGGTTGGGCCAAGATGACCTGCTTCACTCAGTCAATGGAGTCTCTCTCCACGTGGTCTTTGATTGAATAAGCATCAGACTGATCATGTCAGAGCCTGTGCATGTCCTGCAGCTTCTGCTCTCCTTGAAACGTCCATGAAAACACTTTCTAACTCTGTCCGCCATAGTAAACAGGAAGGCAATCCAGTTACTCCAAAATGTTAGACCAACGCCGAAGGGAATACTAAAAAGTGTTTATGATATGGCCTTTAATTTACACCCATGTATTTATGCTCTGACAAAGACCTACTGTGGTCAAAACATGCTGGCTCTTTTAATGATTTAGCCACTATAATAAAGTTGTTTTAAATATTTAGTTTCTAGTTGGTCTTTTTTATTATCATTATCTATGGTTGAGTACAAAGAGCAACCAGTTAGCGCTCTGGCCTGGCATTTTTATTGTATTGTAAAACATTATTATTTTAGTTTGTTTTATTGTGAATTGTTGTGCATTTAGAAATGGGGCAGTTTGTACTCTTGTCATTTTTTACAGCCCACTTTTTAAAAAAGGATTTAAAAAAAACATTACCCTTTCCTACACAATGTTGAAGACTAGACCAAGAGGACATTCAACAGAAAAGATGAGGAAGTACATTGTTACAACATTTCTTATCTCCCTAATGCCTTAACATTGTTCCTTTACATGTCAGATGTTATTTTGGTTTATGAAATTCTCTTTTCCCTATTTCTGCTTTCTATAATTGGCCCGGCTACTTTGCCTCAAGCGATGTACCAAAACAACATTACAGACGCACTCAAACAAGCCCCTCCCAACAAACATACGTGAGTTTTTTTTACATGTCACACCATAAAGTCTGAAAGGCGTATGAAAGAGCAAAGCAGACCTAAGTGCGATTGTGCTGACTTTTAGCATTAGTTCTGTGATGTCAGACGTCGTTCTCCATTAGCCTCACTCATGAGCTTTGTTCTTTGACTGTAAACCTGTCTTACCTGTTCTCCTCCCCATTCCCTCCCTCTGTCCTCTCTCTTGCCCCCCCCCCTCTCTCTCTTTCTCTGTACTGTATGACCCATCCTACTCCTTGCTGTTGACTTGTCATGACTAGCCTCAGGAAAAGTTGCTCAATGTTAATGTTTGACAAGTAGGAAGAAGGGCCCTGGCTGCCATATCTCTCAGCCTTAGACAACACAAAGATTCTTTCAGTTCACCTTCTACTCGAGGGTTTGTTTGCTGCTTTGGGAAGGAATTACATATTCAAATCTGAGGGAGAAAGACAGAACGAGGCCATGGGTGAGTCGGTGTTGTTGCTATTACCTTGAATACGGGTGGAGTTATGGGGTTTTAATCTGTTGGCTGGATTCAATGGGAAGAACAGAAACTATTTGCAAAGTAATAAAAAGACTCAGTGTTTTTGAATCCGCACAAATCGGCACGCAAATAAAACAAAAATCTATGGTACTTTGAATCAGCAGCCACATCATTATTATAATGCCATTGCCATTGCATAACTTTGCATAGACTGAGTGTGCGTGTTTGTGTTTGCTGGAAAATAAGGGTAGTCTAATGTATGTATGTACACAGAGATTCTTTTGTGTTGGAAATCCCACTAACGCTGGCTGACTTTCTCTAATTTGATATGTTCGCCCATTGAAAACATGTTTTCACTTGAAAGGAATGATCAGTGCTGTTTATCTGTAGCAATCTACATTCCCTCCAAGCCCTTGTCTCGTCTCCACTGGCTATAGGTTTGTCTTGGTTTTAAAATGTCAGGAGCAAAGAATCTCATTTTCTGCCCTATTTGCGGGGCCACTGCAGAGGTGCTTGTGCTGATGGACTTTGAGGGCACCGTGGGAGACGAGATCACAGTGAGGATGGGGGATGTGGTCAAAAATGTCACCAAGGCCAGCGAAGAGGGATGGCTGGAGGGGGAGCTGAAAGGAAAGAGAGGCATCTTCCCTGCTAACTTTGCCACGGTCGGTTAACTCCACACTGCATTGTCCTGTTACTGTACTGTGTGTTTATGTTTATCCACATGTCTTAAAATATGCCTCGTTTTGGTTTTTCATTGCAGGAGGTGCCCGTCTATTTGATTGGGGACAGCCAGAGGGAACCACGGAGCATTAGAAAAAGTACAATGCTAAGTCCAATACATTTCTTCATTGGCAATTCATTAAATGTGTTTAAACTTGTATGTGTACAACATCTGGAGTTCTGCCTTCTTCAATGGCAGGCACACTATGTCAGTAAATCAGAGATGATTTAATTCTATTTAAGAATGATCCTGAGAAGAAATCTGCATATGTTGCAATATGAACGCCTCATCTCAGCTTGCACTTTGAGTGGAGTCAAAATAAACGATAACAATATTTGACAGTGCTGTTCAAAGTCAGGTTGCTCTTTCGATTGTAACCCTGAGCGTTTAAATTCGTTGTTAGTGTGTTGCACACAATCGGCAAGACTGTGCAGCAAGTAAGCCGACTGTAAATATGTGTTATACCACATCCTCGGCCACACAAATCCTAATTGCGCTGTGTGAAAAGTGTGCAGATAGAAATGAACAGTCTTTAAAGGATTAGACATGCACCATCGTGTCCTCCGATCAAGTGAAACACACCATTACTGAACTGCAGCTTTCCATCAGCTTTCCATCCGCCTTTTGATGTGGCTGGTGATTCTTTGTCTTCCTTCAGTAAAGAAGATGAAACAGACCAGGAAATGCGAAGTAGCGTTTGCCTACAGCCCCTTCAATGAAGACGAGCTGCAGCTGGATGTTGGGGAGACGCTAGAGATCATCAGAGAGGTAGAGTGCCCTCTTACCGCTGCTCAAACACTCAAACAATGATGCTCTGCAAATGAGCCAAAGCAAAGCATTTCTCTGCTGGTGGCTGAAGCCGCTCAGAGGCCACAGCCTTAGTATTGTATGCTAATCTGAGTGTTGCTGAAAGGTTTGCTGAGCCAATTCGCCCTAGGCAAATAAAAGGTGTTTTTTTTTAAAAGTTATTGATTGTTTGGGTATTGCATTCTCTTTATATTTAGCCGCCAGACAATTAACATCGTCACGGAAATGCATGTGAGCTGATCTGACTAGTTCTGAGAATTTACATGGATATTAATGCCATCAAGTAATCAAAGATCTGAAACGGACCGATTGCTAAAACCCTTAACACACAGTATACGTTGCAGATATTGCAAAGGGTTGTCGCACCAATTCAATGCCAATAGTGTCTTCTCACACAGCTCCTTGTTGTATTCCTTCTCACCTTGATATAATCTACTCAACAGATTGAAGACGGATGGTGGATGGGGGTTAAAAATGGCAGATTTGGAGCATTTCCTTCCAATTTTGTCAAAGAAATTTTTGTGTCTCCTAAAGGTTGGTAAAGCCAAAAACTTTTGTTTTTGTAATGTAATCTAAAAAAACAACACTCATTATTGGTGATGCTCTTTACAGACAGCAAGCACAATGAGGGCAAGGCCAGACCCAAGCTCACTGACGCAGTGTTCAACAAGGAGGTATGTAAAGCAGAAATAAAGTTCCTGAAATACATGTCTGGTTTACCTTTGACTTAACGTACTTTTTGTCCTCATAAAGATATCTCAAAGGACAAGTGTGAGGAACAAAACCAAACAAGGTTAGTCATATTATATGTGTCATTTTACCTGAATGGTGAATGGGTTGTGGGTGTCAAGTGGCTGATGTGGCTGGATAAATCACTTTACAGTATACAATATATATACAATATACAATATCCTTCAGGGATCCAGTTTTACAACTTTTATCTCCAGTCTGTGACAACCTCTTTCGGGTTCTTCTTTGAGTTGGATGTGAAGGGCTGATAAGATTAGTCATCACTGTTAAAACCTCTCACACATTACTATAATGTTTAGATAGTTAAAGGTTGGTAACCATGTCATCTTCTATGTCTCCTCAGTGGTGGAGTGTTGCCAAGTCATGTTTGAATTCAAGGCCAAGGCGGATGACGAGTTGGATCTGAAACAAGGAGACGTTGTTGTTATACTGAGAAAGGTTCAAGGACATTTAATTCTTGTTTTCTGGCATTGTTTCAACCCTTTTTTCCCATTATGTCATGCCGGTAACAGATTCCTTCGGCTGCATTCCTTACCAATAGTTGCAGGAGTATGGTATTGTTTATCCAGCTAAACCAGTTGATTCCACTGTCGAGGGCGTTCCACGGTGACACACGTGTTTTAGTTCCACGCGCGCACGTGACAGTCGCTCAAACCGTATCAGAGAAAAGAAGTGATTTCTGAGATAGCTTCCATGATAAAACGATAACAGGGCAGCCATGTTTGGCTTGACCGGTTGGTGACATTGTGTGCAGCAATTTGGCGTCCCAAAGGACGCTGCCATGTTTGAGCTTCTGATGAAACCCTTTAATCTCCATCTGAAGGAAACAGAAGATGAAGGCTGGTGGGAAGGAGAGCTAAACGGACGCTGTGGCTTCTTTCCTGATAACTTCGTCATGTTGATACCACCAATGGACAGTCTGCAAGTGAGTGGACTAAAACACAATCTTAAGAACATCCTTTTTGGACTGGACCTTTCCCACATTCAAGACTTGACAACTGCATTGCGCTTCCATGAAACTATGGATATGCTTTAAAGCAATTCCTATCTGTTGAATTTTTTTTACATGATAGCAATTATTCTGCAGTTGTGCTGTTTTTGTAATACTTTAACAAGTCTGCAGTGAGTCAGGATCGTCTCTAACATCCTCCCTTTTGGAATTACTCACTTGAAAATCCCCTCAGTGGAAACAGTGTGTAAGATAGAGATGCCTTTAATTCACAAGGGGATGTACTTGCCAACCTGTTGAGTTTTCCGTTCCTCCTCTAGTCTGGGATCACAAGCCAACCGCCTGCACGCATCAACAACACGCAACTCCCAGGTAAGAGACGGACGACCGCTGCAACACAGGGACGCTGTCTGACATGAGGCTTCGTGGCTCTGTGGTCCTCTTCTGACTCATGACTGCAGGATGCAGTGGTGTTTAGCCTGGCAGTGTACCGCCGGCCTGGCCTGTGAAGGGCTGTTGTTTAAGCAGATGGAGACACTGACAGCTGTGATGTTTTTGGGTGATTTTCAACACGTGGCAGCCACAAAGCTCCCCTGATCAGTGTCATTATTTCAACGTGCTTCCAAAACAACTTGAACTCTGACATGTTGAGATCCTCGCACTTCACTGGAGTATTTCCATTTCATGATATTTCATACTTCATCACAATTTGTAACCACATACTTACATTCTATCACGTTTAATTAACAGCTTTAGTTAATGGTTACTTTGCGGATTCAAATCAGACTATTACATAAATTATGCTGAAATATTAGATGAATCCAACTAGGAGTCTATTAACAAATTACAATGTGCCTCACCTCTAGTAGCAGAACAATTAAAGTAAAGCTTACACAAAAATAAATAAGGGTGAATCAAGACTGCTCTTCCCGTCACTGATGACTGGCTCGCTGTACAATGTCCCACTTTTTACATGCCTAGTTACTGAATCATTTGTGACGAAATATTTCATTGATTTCTAAATGATCTTATTGCTTTCGCCAAGAAAAGTCCTCTTGCTGTTTATGGAGATCAGAACTGTATTTCTACACAGTGGTATTGCCATCTTTACTTAAGTAAAGTATTGAGTACTTCTCAATGACACACAATAGTCTGAAAAGAATAACTTCCACTGTAATATCAGAAGAGTTTGGCCTAATAAATTGAGTTTTTACACACTGTTCTATTCTCACTGTATTGTGAGGTTAGTATTATGACAAGAAGTATTCATCTAGTCACCTTGCAACGCCACTGAGGTTGGCAGACTGTTTTAATTAGTTTCGATAGACATTCTTGTCATTCCTGGGTGGTAACATTGTAAAAGTTGACTTTAAAGTTTCTAAATTAGGATTTTCATTGTTAATGTATTCTGCAGCCAATATTTTATTTTAGATTGGCGGTTATAAAAAGAGCAAATGAACACTGACAGCCTTTGAAACCAAAACGTAGAAGTCAAATCAGCAGACCAAACGCAGCCGGATGTGGCTTCCTGTGAAGTTTCAGCTGAGGAGTGCAGTCTGCGGTGCAAGTTGCACATTTTGCAAATTATTCTACCAACAAAACAAAAACGTATATTTTAGAAATTTAGACCCCCAACACTTTCCTTGATTGGAGATTCAATATGCATGTCAAAAGCATCTATGGGTAAACAGGCAGGGGAAACTAACACTAAATCAATGTCACCTGAAGTAACTGAATATCATTCCGCCACCGCATTACGCTCATTACAGCAGGTTTTCCACACAGTTTCACTCACAATAATTTCACAGGAAGTCTCAGACTAGAGCGAGATGGGGGATGGTTAGACTGGTCATGTGACACCGTTCAGGAGTCTTGGAGGAAACAAGAAGGTGGGGGGGAGGAGAGCTCTGTCACAGAGATTTTCACAACCAGCACAAGACGCAGCCTTTGAGCTACTATTGCTGTGTGGATGGTTTACTTGAGAGGGAATGTTGCACAATGCTTTGAACACTCAAGGTAGGCTTCCTGTGTTCTCATTCACTCTGTTATTCATCTCTGATTCGAAGCACTGTGCAAAGTATAATACTATTTTGTTTTTTTTGTTTTTTAGGGCTATGCATTAGAGCAGTTTTACTTCATAGATGTGTGCTTATATGTATGTAGCAGAGCGGTAACCAGGCTCTTCAACACATTCTGCTTGAAATGAGCACTTGACTTGCATGGGAATCAGGAATCTCTCACATCACCTTCATGATTAAAGTTCTCTCAGAGACTCTATTTCTATGAGCTGAGGCAGAGTGACAGTTTCTGATGAACTTTTTGAGACTCTTGGGAGCTGATTGCTTCGGAGCAATTGGATACAGCTGTGACCTTGTGTGCACCGACTTTGCCTTCCCATGCAACTGATCAAAAACTAGATTGCCATTTAATAGAAAGATCAGTGGCATTTTGTTCTCCACCACATTGAAACATAATGCTTTCTGGGGTAAACAAATGTAAATTCTGTGGCGACTAAAACTTACTAGTGGTTATGGTTCTCCTACGTTCACCACCACTGAAAACAAATATACATTAACATTGCGATGTCAAAGTGTGTTGTAGTACTTATACATATATTACAGGAGAAGCCTCACCTGCATGTGAAAGTTAACTTTGATTTATCAATAGCAGACTTTCTGAGCATGCATGCTCTTTTTTAGTAACAACCTGCTCTGTATTCATATGGTTACCCACAATGACACCTGCAAATACACTATTTACATACCAAAGGCAACTTTGTGATAACGGTTCATTCACTTCTACTTTCTCAGCAAAGACAGAGGCCTCAGTGATGGAGAAAGTTGGTCCAGCAAAGACAAAAGGTATAAATGCCAGTGGCTTTTATTATAATTATAATATACTAATGCCGAGGAGTAATGTGAATCATTTGCTTTACAGATGACAAACCAGAGGTTAAGGACCTGAGAAGTAATCCTCCAACCAAAGTCAAGCTGCCATCCTTCAACAAGCCCAGTCCGCCTCCAGTCAAAGGCAAACCCAACAAGGTGTTACCCAAGTAAGTGATGCCAATGCCAGATGCACAATGCTGATGTTGTGTCTCACGACTAATCTCCACGCCAAACCACTAAAGAGTTACTCAGGAATATGGCTTCCAAATCAGAGTCACGATTAGTGATTCATTTGCAACCCTTCCAAAGCAAAGGGCCTTAAGGAAATGTCAGGAACACTTTCTCCCCTTTGGTCTGGCACCGGGAGCGGAGCCTCTTGATATTAAAGGTTCTGGTTGCCGCCACCAGTTGCCATGGTGTCCTTAAAGAAGAATGCCAGGATGCCCAACCTTTAGAAGCTCAGTGGAAACTCTGGGATGAGTCAGAGCGGGCCTAAACAGACGAGAGCAGCCCATTTCCTGTTTCCTGAGCAAAGCACACACAAAATAACAGTGAAAACATAAACAGCGCTGTTTTTAAGAGACTGCTAATGGAGAACAAGCTTTTTCTGAAAATAGTTTCCAAGGCACACCTTTCAAGCTTCATTAAGAATCATTCTTAATTTTGACAAATCTTTCTTTAAGTCTGAATATTGATAAATAAAACCTTATATCAGATGTCACCAATGCATAAAAGGTGATTGGAGTTGAGTTGTGACTCGGGGGATCTGCCAACATGGAAAACAGAGCTGTGAAAGTGAAACAAAATAAGACAGAGACTCTTTTCTCTGCACCTGCACACATCAGAGTTTAGACAACTGGAAAATACTTTGAAATGTTGTTGTTTTTCCTTCTTTTGAAAATGTTAACTATACAGCTGTTGTGTGCACCTGCGGGTTTCATTCCATTAGAGCTGGTCATCTTTTTCATCTCATTTCCTGCAATGAAAAGGTTGACGTGATCTCTTTATTTTCAGCAGAACCAACGGTGATGCGACTCCTGTTTCGCCGAAACCACTGGAAGAGAGAGAGAGAGACCAATTTGATGGAGTGGATGTACAGACTGATAAACTCTGCCATCCCACAGCAAACAGAGCAAAACCCCCGCAGAGGAGACCCCCATCAGGCCTGGTTACGGCAGCACAAGTATGTCCACATCATGGAAGAGTTACATAAGGAACACGTAGCCGAGGCAGGAACCACAGACAACCTGCTCAACCACATAGGTGGTGCTTACCCTCACTTCTGTACACGACCTTTGCAACTTGAGATTATCGCTGCGACAAATGGGCAACTCCCTACTTTATCTCGTGCATTGTGAGGTAAAGGTCCTCGCTTTCTTAATAAGGAACCGAACACATTAATGCTAAGTGTTAGGACCATTTTGTTCTTTGGTGGTATGACAAGTTATTTCCAGCACAATCCATTATATAATTTCTTTCACAAACTATGCCATGAGTGGTTAATGTTAGGGGAACTCATCTCCTAGACTCACCCATGTTCTCTTACAATGATTCCATGCACTTGTACTTGCAATAGTGCAGATGTGTTTGAGCAACACAAAGTCCCTAGTGATAGAAACATCACACATTTTACATCACCACTTAACACTGACAGCAACACGTTTGGGCCTGATCTCAGGGGTTCATTACAAGTCATTAAATGAAGGAATTCATTCCCTAAAGGATCATTTTATGGTTCTTACTTGGCTGCTCAGAAGACACATACAGGAGAGTGAGAGTTCTTAGGGCAGGGTGTGAGGCCTGATTATGAGCAATGATTGCCACAACTTATGCTCCTTTGCAGGCTCAAGGGGCCACTGACCAGACAGAACCCGAATCATCCCCAAATAAGTTCCAGACAGAGAAATCTCCTGGCTTGCTAAAGGTTTGTGACATTGATTTCCTTCCTTGTGATGAAACCTCACACAATATATATGATCTTTGTTGTATATCATTTTACATTTCATTTGGCTGCATGGATATTCTAGCATAAAGCACATTAAGCTAAGTGGCCTGAGACTCTAAGCCACCTAAATTCACTGCAGGGTCCAGAAAATCTCCTGCTATCGATTGCAAAGTCGGATCCTCGGCCTCCAGTTCGACCAGCACCTCCACGAGTAGTCGTGGATGCCAAAGCTGTGACCCGTAAAGAAGAAGCAACTGTGGAAAGCCTGCAGGCTGACATCAAAGAGCTGAGGATGGCTCTGGAGCTGCTAGAGACGCGACACGAGTGAGTACTACCTATTTTTAATAATCCGGGTATGTTTAAAACCTAAGCAACTGATTCAGAGAGGTGTTTAATAATAATAATAATTAAAACGGTTCAGTCATCCTGACTCAAAAAGAAGGAATTCTTCGTATCATTCATCCGCCTTAACTGTTTCCATGGATTTGAGTGACGTCTGTGGACACTAGCACACACAGG
Organism: Cyclopterus lumpus; assembly: GCF_009769545.1. Taxonomy (NCBI): domain Eukaryota; kingdom Metazoa; phylum Chordata; class Actinopteri; order Perciformes; family Cyclopteridae; genus Cyclopterus; species Cyclopterus lumpus. Next base: position 14,701,719 of record NC_046981.1, on the reverse strand, counting down.
AAGTAAGAACGAAAGACACTAAACGCCTCTTACACTGTGCCCCCATGACATACATTTTTTAAACTTGCAATAACTGATTTGTTTTTTGTTGATCTCAACAACGTTGACACATCACCACATTTTAAGTTGATTTGGCAGTTGCTTATTTACACACCCATCAGTTATAGAGCAACATTGGTATTTATGTGGAGACGGGATTATGACTACCTGATGAATTGAAGTTCAACATTAACCCTCTCACCAGACAGAAAGGCAGACATGAGTCATTATTATTATTATGAAAAATATTTAATTAAAAGGCATATTTAAAACGATTTTGTACTACTTGTGCTTCATTAGATGGATAAGAAGATTTCTGTTTTATTGTGATACGTCCCCACTATAAATTTATAATATTCTTACTTCACTGGTAGTGTACATCTTGACCTATTTAGACAAACCCATGTCTGCAAACTCACCATTTGTTTCCATCTCTTTTGATCAGCCGAGACATGCAGGAAGTGAGAGAACAACTGAGGGCGGAGGGAAGCAAACGAGTGGCACTGCAGGTCAGTGAGGCGTGCCCTGAATTTTGCATGCATCATACTTTATGCCTTCGGCATTCTGCCATAAGATAAGCATACAGAAGCTGTGGTTCTTAAGATTGTGACTGTGGTATAATGTATTGTTTTCCTTGCAGGAGGAAGTACACAGTTTGAGGAAGAAATAATCCCAACACAGATGTGACTGAGCGGCCGGTCTGACACTGTGACCATGTGGGCTTGTGCACTGCACATTTAAAACAGGATAAACATTGTTCTGACATTGAATGGGGATGGACAAGACAAGCTAGCTCTCCCACTGCAGAAACACGAGCAAGGGCTAAATTACAAAGTGTAGTTGGACATAGGCTCAAACTAATCCTGCACTGGACTGGAGAAGCTTATGAATTTAAATGATGTACTGTTAAGTTTTTTACATATTTGAATGCTGGAAATGACAAATGTTGGTTCTTAGGCCGTCACCTTGTTGCAAATTAATCTTTTACATTGTTCTATTTCTATTGTCACCTCTATTAACTTAACTATTGGTTTTACTGTAAAATATCGCTGCCGTATGTTGCGGGTGAGGGGGAGGCCTGGGTCAGCCTGCTGCCACCGAGACCCAACCCCGGACTAAGCGGCTGGAAATGGATGGATGGATGGATGGTTTTACTGTACTTAACATTAACACGTGCTGTGGCAAAAATATGTAATATTTGCAGCTGTACTTAAGAGGAAATATTACAATTCTGCAAAGACCAAAAATATAATTGTAAGTCCTCCAGAGGGGTATTGTTACTTGAATGTTAATACCTTAACTACAACTGTCTATCTAACACATGGTTTGACATCGAGGTGATTTTCTACAGCAGAATGTAATGCTGCATCAATCCACTGGGGGGCACTGTGTGACTATTCTACATACAGGGCAGGGTTAAACTTTTCAGTGAATTCAGGATTGGTGGAATCATACAAGAGTGACTTTACATTAAAAAACATAGAACGTATTTCCTTTAAAGTAATAAATATGTTGAGATGTAAGCAAATGACTGATGTTAATGCATAATCCCTTTATGATACAACATCTTTAAAGAGTGTTGTTGAAACTCTTCAGGCCTTAAAACAGAGTTTGTGGCCAGCTGTTAAGTGGAAAAGGCATCCCACTCTGAGAAAAACTGACTCACTCTGAAAACTTAGTGATTCATCATAATGAATGTAGAGAAGGTGGGAAGAGAATTAAAGAGAAATAATGTTCACCCACCAGAGGGAGAGCCATTTAACTTGACCACCATTCAGGAGTGTAGATGGAGGTGGTGGTGGTCTGTTCCTGTCTAAGCCTACTAGTGTTGCCCACCATAGACCACATCTGGACAACATCTGGAGCCCATCAGGGACCGGGTGCTTCTGAAACATCCATAGGAACATAGTATTTTAAAAAACTGTTGAATTAATGGCCATTAAGTGCACATTCCCTCTTTGATAAAGGGTGAAATAAATTAAACTAAACAAAGAATTAATTGATATTGCTGAATTGCAAAAACAAGATTTGACTTTATTTAATGAGGGACCTCTAAAATATTCAATAATGACAGTGATGACGGATGCTGCTCAGACAACAGGTTCTATATTATAATGCACCGTTTGCGCGTACGTGCATTGTGATATATGAGGAATGTAAGACAAGCAAGATGGAACTGTTGGGAGAACTGAAAACTGAGTGTTGATAACTGGAACATTGTGGAGCTCAGAGGTCAAATACCAAAAAAACGCTCAGAGTTAAAATTAGAACTAGAGAAAGAGGAGCTGAGAACAGTTCGCCTCTGTCAAAGAAAGGAGCTGTACGAATCATATGCATGACCTCATGGGGAAATGGCAATAAATCAGCATATTAAAAAATCCTTTTTAAAAGGGGATTCATAAATTACAATGGCATTTTAGAGGACTTTTTTATTTTTATTTGGCCATTATAATAAAATGCGATCAATTAAAGCAGTGGAAAAGTATCATAAATGTAGCGTAGTCAGGTTTCTGGAATTAGAACCACCAAAAACATCTGTACTATATGTTCGTCTTTACAGGGATCTTTTTTCACACTGTGTTGTGGTTCAGATTTATGGCTTTCCCCAACTGGAGTTCCCCTCATGCTGACACTCACTTAATTTAATTGATGTATTGTTTCATAGACGTATAATTACCATAAGCTGAAGACACGTTGCTTCTTGCGCATCGTGATTACATCCTGTAAAAATGAAAAAGATATTCCCAAAATATTGAGTCGTGGGTTTTAGTGAAACATATTTCGAATCCGATGTTTTTTTGTGTACAGACGCCATTCACAAGAGGTTTATACAAATATAATTACACAGCTACTTCAAAGAGTCCACACCATCAACGCCACTGATTTAGGCCTTTGACCACAGGAGAGGCTTTTCAAGACCTCAACAGAGATGACTTCGGTGTGGGCTCAATCCAAAAACAGAGCCATGCCTGAGTGAAGCCTATTGCTCCTCCAGGAGAGTTTGTACTTTGAGGATGACTCCAGTGGAAGCTCTTGGCCGGCCTCCATCTCAAACCAAGACCTTCCTCCGAGCCACGCCACACCAGCTCCACAGCACAAAGACGCAAGACTAAAGTTTCTGCTTCCAGGTTGGCCAGCAGAAAGACTGTGTGCACACGTGATGAGTATTTTGTGTATATTTCCTTTTCTGTGGCTTTATTGACAAGCCAATAATGCATACATTCACTACTTTGTACAAACCACCAAGCGATTGACTTGTGATGCGGTCCAGTACAAACACTCCCCCAGTGTGGGCAAGTCATCGATGTTCTAGAAGTCTTTATTTACCGGCAGTGAACTCACATGAAGCAGATTTAATACACAAATGCAGAGTTGATATTGGCCACATACGATAAGCTCAGACCTCGCCACCATTTTGGGAGTGGAGATAATACAGGGTCAAGAACATGTCAAAGGACATGCCGTGTTTGCTCATGAAGCCAATATTAAAACATTACAGTGAAATAACTATGTAAACATGCTGTGTGCCAGAAGTCAGAAGCACCCTTGCAAAACAATTGCAACAGCATAGAAGGAAGCATGCCATAAAGCAATAAAACCTGCATAAAAAGCAGCAACGCATAATTATGCACATCCCAAACAGCCAGGAGCAGAAATGAACTCTGACAAGAAATAAATTCAGTTATTTGCATTAGTACCAATGCCAACACTGCACATATTAAAACGGCGTATGAGCGAACATTAGCAGCCAGCATTTTAAAAGTATTAGTGCATAAATTAACAACCAGCACGTTTCAGCAGCTTAAAGGAGACACAAGTAGCCACAGAATTAACCGCATAGAGCAGATCATGAGGCTAGCAGAGAACTTAACGAAGCTTAAAGTCTATAGCCACGACAGCTATCCTGTACTATTTGGAGCTAAATGCTAAGTGAATAGTCTCACAATATCAATACTAATGTTTTGAAATATTTACAAAATTCATTTCTCACATTTACTGCTAAATGATGGGAATGTCATTAGAGGTATTTGTTTATAAATCGACAGACTTGGATGAAAAGTCGGGGGAACACTAATTTATGCTGTGGGGAACATGATTGTTCAGGATATTCCTCTCATAACTTTCCAGACATTTCCCTTTGAGCCAAAAATGAGAAGAAGTCCGGGGATCATCTGGATCCATCCTCTGGGAACTATGAATGTCTGTGCTCAGTCTTGCCAGTAGACATTGGGATGAGTCACTTCATAAGTGAAGAATTAAAAGATTAAAAGGGAGTCAAGAAAGTCAAGAAAGAACCAAATTAACCCTTTAACACGTCTGTAAAACGTGTGATGGCTGATCCATCAAAGAGTTCCCTCTGGTCCACAATGGGTTGGCCCACAGGCCCGTATAGGCCTCGCCTCCAGCGGGGCTTAAAAACAGGCAGCATTGCTGAGCTCTGTTGCCGGCAACTTATCACAAGACATCCTTCACAACATGGTAGAAACTTTAGCTGCACTTAGCTTGATGAAGCGCCTGAGGTCCCGAGTTGTCGACAGCAGCTGACGGAAAACTCAGGTGTGAAGTGCATCACGTGGACAGAAGACCGGGGGCCGAGCGACGGCTTTAGGGATTTTAAATCCATAAAACCGTTCTTAAGTGACATGGTTGTACTTTTTAAAAACAACATTTGTCGAAGAAATATGACAAGAGCAGTGGAAGCAGCACATTGGTGAGCAGGTTAAATGGCCCACGGGTGACGCTGCTGGTACCGACTCATCCCGTCCTGTTATCATCTTCCTTTTCGGAGTTCCCAGAATATTTATTAGAAAACTGAATGAATTACCTTATTAATTAAGGTGCCAGAGACATTAAGCAGAAATAACAAATCATGAAGAATGACCTGTCCAATTAATCATATGAGCAGATTCTCTCTCTCTCTCTCTCTCTCTCTCTTCATAAAAGTATAAATCCATGGCCCAAAGCAATATGAAGAGAAACAACAGCAAATGATTTCAGCGTAATACTTTAATTCTGTCATTTCCTTTGGTGGAATTATCCCTGAAAACACAGACATGGATTTAATGTACCTATAAATCAAAGACTCCAATTGTACATAAATTAAAGACTCCAATTGTAATTGGCTTTACATCATATTGCGTAATCTGATTTATTGATAAGTAATTTTCTTCCTTTTCTTCTCGACTGTACGCTTTCTTTCCCCCACAAACTAACCAATCTAGAGGAGAATTATCCTCA